>NW_020200728.1:9346-11024 GCF_001531365.2 Cynara cardunculus var. scolymus
AGTAGATTTTGGTACCCAAATGAACTTGGGTCCTATATTGTTAGTATGGTGTTGGGGTATGTTGTAATTACCAAACCATTTATTCCGATAAGGTGTTTTCTTTTCAGCACTATTAACAGGATGATTACATTACAACAAAAAGGACTTTATAGGACCCTCATTAGTGTCCTAATAAGGTATTTAATAGGACTTTTAAGTTTATAGGACAAAAAATATATGTGTCTCATCAAAAGGTGTTGTATTAGGTTAGTGAGATGAATTTGAGTGTCCTAAAAAACTCTAAGATTATGATACAAATTCCATAGTCCTATAAAATGGTTTAAGTAACACTAAAAAATGTCCTAATAGACTATAATATAGGACACTTTATGTTGTCACAAAATGTTTATATTTAAAAACAAATATAGGCGTCACAAAAAATGCTTTTATAGGACGAAACTCAATGTCGCTAAAACAATTATATAGTACCAAATATGTGTCTTAATAAGTTATATAATTATGAAACAAATTTTGGTGTCCTATAAAATGAACTAAGTAATACTAAAAAAGTGTCCTAATAGGCTATAATAATTAACACTAAAAGCGTCCTAAATGACTATAATGCGAGCCACATCATCCAATTATAAAATTCTTTTGTAATATTACATTTAAAAGCATATATGAAAGTTTTTTACAAATTGATTTGATAGAACAAAATTCGGAGTTGTACAAGTACTAATGTGAGTACCAACTACCAAGCTGTGTATCCACCACAAAGTTGTATCATGACAAAACTAAGTACTCAACAAGAATTACGCAAATACAAAAAATCTTATTGTGTCTTACAAACGAGAGATATCAATCTTCGTCATGCACAATCTACAATTAAAAAATAAGTATATGAGCTTGAAGTTGTGTAATAAAAAAATTCTACACTTGCTAAAACTTACAAGTGTTAAAAGATTAACATACCAAAGTGAAAGGACAAGGCTATGCGATTGTTGCTCTAATAGCGTCTGGAATTGTAATAAACAATCCATATGCTTTAACCAAACTTTCCCTCCTTTATGATGAACAACATCCCAACCTACAAAAACGTGATTGAAGAACAAGATTATAAAGATTAATTTATTAAGTTCCATAATAATCTTGTAAGATAAATGATTAAACTTGACCCCCATCAACTCCATATTCCCCAAGTGGGATCAAAGGGAAATGAATCATAATGAAAAAGAACGTCCAGTGATCAACTACAAAAGTGTTTAACTAGCTAAGGAACTACTTTACCCTAGGAATGGAATGCAACAGAAAGGAGGAGTTTGCATGCATACCTTAAAGCCACCAAGACCCTATCTTCTGTCACAACCGAAATGTTGATCCACTCGAATCGAAGGCTTGTTCAAGCTTTTTCTTCTTTGATCTTTCCATTGGCAGAAACTCATTCTCATGACAGAAGTCACTAGCTGTCAAGAATTTTACAAGTATGCCAACAAAATAGTGTAACACTTGTTTTAAAAAGAAAAAAGTGAAGAAAGAAATACCAATGCGACCAATTTTCATGCCATGTGAGGCTCAGATCTGTAAATAATCGAAAAARAGGATAAATCCACCATGGATGCAAATGGATACCCTGCCAAGATGTGAATAATCTTTAACTTTGATCGAATCCATTTAGATGCATTCAAATTCATCATCACAG
>NW_020200728.1:14464-18686 GCF_001531365.2 Cynara cardunculus var. scolymus
CAGGTGTATGAGATAAAACAGATTCAGACTTATTTACCCAAATGCTTTTAATCTTTGAAAGATAATTGGGTGATCCAATGACATACCCTTGATAGTACTGATTTGAACGAGAATAGTTCTTAGAAACATTAGATTTAGGACTACTTGAATAACTGTTCGAATAAGAACAATTATAAAAGCTGATTTTACACTGAGAAGGAGAACTAGTTGAACTTTGAGCACACGAAAAGTCTTTGACTTTTTGTAAAAGTTGGTCTCTTTCTACAGTAACTAAATCAAATTTMWTTTTYADTTCAGTTCTCATGTTCAATTCAGTTTCAAGGTCTGTCTTTAGATCAGACAATTTCTTTGAAGTATCCAGGAGTTTACCTTCTAACTCCTTCTGAAGCATTTCGAACTTTTTCTTTTGATTAATCAACTCTCGTTTCTCTTCATCTGAGCTGCTCTTGTCATTCTCCAAAGCAGTGTCAAGCCAATTTCTTTTCTCAGTAACCTCTTTAGCAATTGCTGTATACTTCTTTGAAGTATTTCTTTTCTCAATAGCAAACTGCTTTTTCTCTTCATCTAAAGCCTTTTGCTTTAGATCAATACTTTCAGACAATTTATGTAGTTGACTCTGACAGTCTTCGGAGATGTCTTTCTTTTCTTTAGCATTCTTCGCTTGTTCCAAAATGATAAGCTGCTCAAAATCTGAGATTTGCTTTAGAAGCATCTTTGCGTTCAGCTCGAGAGAGTTAATCTTATTTTCATAAGATTTTCGTTCAGAATCAAACCTTTCCTCAACTTCTATAATCCTCTTCTTTTCTTTCTCTAAAACTTTCCTTTAAGCATTTAAAACATTTTCAGCCTCTAAAACCTTTTCTTTCTCTAACTCCAGTAAATTCCTTACATCAAACAATTCACTTTCCGATTTATGTACTATAATTGTTAAATCCTCAATCTGTTTATTTAACATAACTGTCTCTTCTGGATCAACACAAGTTTTCATCAGTTCATTCAACTTTTCTTGCAAAACTCTCTTTTCTTCTTTCTCTCTCTCAAGAATGGCATTCAGATGATTTGACCCTGATATATTCTTGTTAAAATCAGAATGTACTTTATCATACTTTTCTTTAAGCTCACGATATTCTCTAGCATAAAAAACTGCCATTTCAGAATTTAGATTGATCAGATACGGATCTATGCAGTGAAATCAGATAAAAGAAACAAGAACAATTAAGCTAAAAAAAATAGAAAAACATTAAAACTGATGAGAATTTAGTAAAACGACGAGAAACTGTAAAAAAAATCAGTAAAAACAGTCAAAACCGTTGAAAACAGTTAAAAACTGTTAAAAACAGTCAAAGACAGTTAAAACTGATAAGGAACAGTTTACGCGACGCAGAACAGTTCAAAAATTCTCAAACAGTTAAAACACACACAAAACAGATAAACGATGATCCAAAAATAAAATCTAGACACAAACAAAATACAAAACCAAAAACACAACAAATAAAAGCCAAAAAAAATAATGTCCAAGTCCAAAACAAACTGATTCAAGTCCAAAATCTTATTCTAGTTCAAACCAAATATCAGACTACAGACAAATGTTCTATCTGCTCTAGAATTGCTATCAAAAGATCACTTGAATTCTTCTCGTATGGATCCATTTCTTCACCCTTTTACTGCTGCTTTTACTCAGCTGACACTACGAGATCTGGTCTGCATACTCCAACCAATTTACAAAACCTGTTCTACAAATGAAGTCCAAACACAACACCCATTGAACTGTTAAAGTATCAATAGTAAGAAATCTATCACCAAATAGCAAACAGTAAACAAATTTTAAACTGTATGAACCTGCTGCTGTTTCAGATTTGCTGCTGTTTCAAATCTGCTTCTGTAGAACTTGCTGTTTCAAATCAAAACCAGAAACCAAATGTTGTTGCTTCTGCTACTTAAACCTTCTTCTCCGTTGTTGACTGCAGTCTCCACACCAACAGCTGCTGCTGTCTTTTCTTGTTGCTGTTTCAGATTTTAAACTCAACAACAACAACCAAATATGTGTCAAACAGCAACTGCTTTCAACTGTTGTTGTTGCTGCACCAAACAACAATGAATATATCTAATATACTCTTAAAACAACTTAAAACAGCAACTTAAAATACTCAAAACAACTGTTAAACAGCTCCTCCAATAACAAACACAGAACATCAAACAACAGTAACTGTGTAACAGTGTAAACAGCTCTTAAACAACACTCTAAACAGACTTTAAGCAGTCTCCTTCTTTTCTTAAAATCTAAACAGTCTACTAAATCTGTCACAACATTAATCCTAAACCTGACACTATGAGTCTAAATCAGACACAACACAAGGCTAAACTGGACAACATGTATATTAAAACTGTCAACACAAGAGTGTAAACCGGACAACATGTGAGTCTTAAACCTGTCAACACTTGAAACTTAAACATGTCAAGGCTTGAATGTAAACCGGACAACACTATAAGTGTAAACCTGTCAAAGTTTGAGTGTAAACCGATCACAACTAGAACATTAAACCTGTCACAGCTTGAGGTTTAAAACACACTGTCAATACTTGAAGCTTAAACCGGACAACAACTAGTAGCTAATTGTTCATCTACGTATTAATCTTGCAAAGAACCTGTCACCTGCACATTGTCTAAATCAAACCAGAGCTTGATATCACACCTGTCACCTGCACACAACTGTATTGAACTCAAAACAGATTGTAAATGCTAAAAAAATTGTTTGCTGATAATTGATGTTCCTGTCACAAATCACAGCAAATAAAATTCAGCAAGACACAAACAATAAACTAAGTAACTATCTATGATCAAACCTRCAARGAACCTGTTGATGGCTATTTGTTCGAATGGAGCAGCAAGCTATAGAAACACTCAGACTGTTTTAAAACAGTAATAATCCTTGAAGTGCAAATAAACCATGAAACAACTAGCTATTTAACATATGAGAACCTGTGTAGCTAATAAAAGCTGTTACAATGATTCAACACATAAGCTATGATGATGAAATCCACACACCAACAAAGATTGTGCTTGATTGAAATCGAAAATAGATCAAGTACCTTGAAACACAGATAATCACAGTCAAACAAATAGCTGTTGAACAATTAAGAATCCCAATGAAAACAGTTAAAATTGAATCAATTCTTGTCAAGATATTGAACCAAATTGAATTAAGAAACGATGAACAATTAAGAATCTAGGTAAGAGGAATTGAGCGGTTTAGAAGTTCGGACACCTCGATGCACAAATTACTAAGTCCTAAACTATTCACTAGTCCGCTCAAGACTAAACATAAACCGGTCAAGAGTAAATCTAATCCGGTCACAAATCCGTTCAAGAGGAAAACGGTTTAGATATAAACCGCTCAAATTGAAAGCCTAAACCTTAGATGAACTTACCTGTGAGTGGTACGAATCCGATGGAATAATGTGCGGTTTAGCTTAAACCGCTCAAGACTTGTATGAATCCGCTCACTTACACCGATCAAGCTGTGAGATATAAACCCTAGTCCGCTCAAGATTCTTATTAAACCGCTCAAGATGTGTGCGATTTAAGCTCCGATTAACCCAATCCTGTTGAATCTTGGAAGAAACATGAGCGATTTCTTATCCGGTCAAGAAGTAGCAATGTAACCGGATTAACAAAAAAATATGGGCCTTGAATATGGGATTTTTAAATTGGACGGATTAACAAAAAAATAAGAGACTCAAAATAAATAACAGATCAAAACCTATCAAAAACACAGAAACAGAAAAAGTTTATAAAAAATGGATCAAAAACACTGGTTTTAAAAAAGATTCAAGAACACGAAAAAATTTTAAAAACACAAAATCCAATTAAATCTTGATTTAAAAAGATCAAATCACAAAAGTTTTTGAATAACAAAGATTCACAATGTAATTTCGAGCATTTTGATCATGATTTAAACACAAAAACACAAGAATTTTAACAAAAATCGGGTCAAAACATAAAAAAAATGAAGAACACGAAGAACATAAAAAAATTCAGAAAAAAAAATACACTTATCTCAGATTTCTTCATCTGATTTCTTGTACACTTGCTCTGATACCAATTGTGAGTCCCACTTTAATGATCAATCTTCATATTAGCTTCATAACAATGGCAGATTATAGATTTATCTTATAAGAACATCAAGAACATTGAGAGAGAAAGTCAATCCTTACAATATGGT
>NW_020200728.1:20021-22215 GCF_001531365.2 Cynara cardunculus var. scolymus
ATTTCATAAAAGTTATGGTAATATAAGACTAATATATGAATTTGGTACAAAATGGTTTGGAGTTTAACATGAAAAGGTGAAAAATAGCTATTTTCGAGTTTGAAAGTCTTGGTATAAGATCTGTTTTAGAAAAATCATATAAAATTGTAGAAAAATCCTAAAAATATGTACAAATAGGCTCTTGAAAGGTAAGAAGAAGTTCTACAATTCATATTTGAAAGTCATTTAATGATTTTGAGTTTAAGAAGGTCAAAACAGGTCTGCAAGTAGGTGTTGTAAGAAGAAAACTCAAGTAGAAAACATGAATTAAAAAGGGTTAATTTTATGTTATTGTTATGCATTGCTAATAAGACTTTATATATGAACTGCAGGTGTTATTTAAGCATAATTTAAGGCCTTGGAAGTGCTTTCCAACCACTGAACGGGAGTTAGGATTCGACCTTTTGGTTTGGCTTCCGGTTTGATCAACCGATTTCATTAAACAACATAGTGAGTTTATGTGGACATATGTGTGTACTTTGTGATTATATATGCTATGATGTTTTATTGTTTATCCATGATTCATGTTAGTTCTACAATATCACCTCGAATTAGTCTTATTGCTTGTATTGTCTTGTGGTGTGTTTTGGGCGCCGATTGTCGATATCCCATGGAGTCCGGGTGAGACAACCGGAGGGGCTGCCATACTCATTGCCCAGTGGGAGCCAGGGGGTGAGTATAGGACTTTGGCATAATCCGGAAGAAGAAGGACGGATTTGGTGCCAAGTCTTATGTTTGTGTGTGAAGTTGATTGGTATGTGACCTTGCTTGATCTCGAGAATGATGTTGATTATATTAGTGTTCTTTTTCTATGTTGAACATTCTTTTGTGATTTCCACGTTCAAAGTAGGTTGTTGTAAAGGACATCATGTGGTACAACTAAGTTGTTGTCGTGTTGTTATGCAAAATTTCTTTCGAGACCTTCTTTATTTCGTAGTATGTACGCTTATATAACACATTGTAACCACATTTTTCCACATAAATTCACTAAGCCATATAGCTTGTCTTTTAGTGGTTTTAACTTTTTAGGGCAAGTTGACAAGGGCAAATTGACAAAGGCAAAAACAAGGTCGAATGATCGATTAGGGATTGACGTGTAAAGCCTACTTTTGAGTTTAGGTATAAGTTATACTTTTGGGTTGTTCATAGTATGTATATTCCGGGTAGACATGTCCCCGATGATTTTGTTTTTTTTTTTGTTAGCTATGTATTTATTAAGTCTTAAAATTATGTATTTTGGGTTGTAAATCGCTATCCCGTATCTTGAGGTTTTTGAAACTAAAATTTATTTAATGAAGGTTGGTAAGTGTTTGTTTTGTAATCGYGGTGTTACAAATATGGTATTAGAGCAATAGTTTATGTGAACTAGGTATCAATAATGGTATCTAGACTTAAACTAGGCGTTGATGTTATATAGTAACTAGGCGATGATTTATACGGGATATGGACCATTAGGAAAGACCAAGGTTGGGTAAGGGACCATAAATAGGATACTATTTAATACTCTCTATTTTAATACTCTCACCAAGTGTGCACCTTTTAGGACGATGGTTGATGATGATGTTGTTAGTCACACTCCAACGAACCCTAATGTTGGAGAAAACGATCCCGACCTCAACCTGAATGAGGATGCTGCACCATTGTCTCCCCGTAGTGAACGCTTAATGAAACGACTTACGACTTTCGTTCAACAAACTTTTGAACATCATAAGCATGACATAGAAAAGGGTAAAGAGAAAGAGCTGGGTGGTCTCTCAAAACCCAAATCTGAACGGGTCTCGTTTAAAAGCTTCTGAAGTAGTGGTGCTACTGAATTCACTGGACTCTCTGACCCGGTAATCGCGGTGCAGTGGCTTCAAAACACTGAAAAAGTGTTTCGAATTTCCCGAGTGATGAATGAGGATAAAGYGAATTATGCTAGTGCAATGTTGACAGAGCGTGCACTCACTTGGTGGGATGCAACTTTTGAATTCCTGACTGAAAATGAACGAGAAAGCTTGACCTGGGAGTCTTTCAAGACTCGTTTCCTTGAGCAATTCTGTCCGATCGACTTGCAACGAAGGCTTGAGAAAGAATTCTTGGAACTCAAGCAAGGGAACGTGTCTGTGATTGAGTATGAGACTCAATTTAATCGTAAGGCACGTTTTGCCTTACG
>NW_020200728.1:22560-25800 GCF_001531365.2 Cynara cardunculus var. scolymus
GGAAATGGGTCACGTTCGTGTAAACTGCCCAAAAAGAAATCGAGCATGTTATTCTTGTGGAGTATTTGGGCACCGACAATTTGAATGCCCCCGTATGAGGCAGGAATAAAGTAAGGCGTCAATGTAGCAACCGACGGTGGGTGGTGCTTCAAGTCAAAAGGAGGAGATACCYAAAGCACGAGCTCGAGCTTTTTAGATTACCGCGGAGGACGCTCGCAATGAGGCAGACGTYATTACTGGTATTTTCTTTGTTAACTCTAGACCTGCTTGTATCTTGTTCGATTCTGGAGCTAAAAATTCTTTTGTGTCGCATGTCTATGTTCGTTATTTAGAATMTGTGCCAGTTATGCTTTCTATACCATTTACTGTTGATACTGCTAATGGAGTCACTTTGGTAGCTGATAGAGTGTTTAGAGACTGCACTTTAGTGTTAGACGAACATGACTTTTTAGTAGATTTTATTCCTATGGATATCCGTGGTTTCGATGTCGTGATTGGTATGGATTACTTAGTGAAGAACCGTGCGGATATCCTTTGTTCTCAGTGGATGATTCGGGTACCAGTTGAGAATGGAGACTACTTATACATTTATGGGGAAAGACRTATAGGCGACTTGAAGGTAATATCTATGCTTAAAGCACGACGTTATATTGCTAAGGGTTGCTCTTCTTTCATGGCATATGTTTTGGATGCAACCAAAGAAATGAAGAAAACTGTAAAAGATGTACCAATTGTGTGTGAATTTCAAGATGTTTTCCTTGACGACTTGCCTGGGGTACCGTCGGATAGGCAAGTAGAATTTTGTATTGATTTAGTGTCGGGTGCTGCACCTATTGCAAAGGCACCTTATCGCCTTGCACGAACCGAGATGAAAGAGATGATGAGTTAGTTGCAAGAATTGCTAGATAAGGGCTTTATTAGACCGAGCACTTCCCCTTGGGGTGCTCCGGTATTGTTCGTGAAGTAGAAAGATGGATCCTTTCATATGTGCATCGATTACCGCAAATTGAATAAGGTAACGATAAAGAACAAATATCCATTACCGCGTATAGATGACTTGTTCGATCTATTGCAAGGTGCAAGTTATTTTTCAAAGATTGATTTGAGGTCAGGTTATCATCAACTTAAGGTACGTGAAGAGGATGTACCAAAGACAGCTTTTCGTACCCGATACGGGCATTATGAATTTCTTGTTATGCCATTTGGATTGACTAATGCCCCTGCAGCCTTTATGGATATGATGAACCGAGTGTGTCGTCCTATGCTTGATAAGTCTGTTATCATTTTCATCGATGACATTCTGGTATGTTCTAAGTCTGAGGCTGAACATGCTACACATATTCGAAAGATGTTGGAACTATTGCGGAAGGAAACGTTATATGCTAAATTCTCAAAATGTGAATTTTGGCTTCGTCAGGTGCAATTCTTGGGGCATGTGATTTCTGGCGATGGCATTTCTGTGGAACCATCCAAGATTGAAGCTATACAGAAGTGGGAGCAACCCAAGAATGCTTCTGAAGTTCGTAGTTTTATTGGTTTAGCGGGTTACTATCGTCGATTCATACAGGATTTCTCAAAGATTGCAGTACCGCTTACTTCACTTACCTGCAAAGAAGTGAAGTTTGTATGGACTAAGGCTCAAGAGAATGCATTTCATACTTTGAACGATTGTTTAACTCATGCACCGATACTTGCTTTACCCGAGGGCAATGATGACTTTGTAGTATATAGTGATGCTTCTAAATTAGGTTCTGGATGTGTGTTGATGCAGCGAGGCAAAGTAATTGCATAAGCCTCTCGACAATTGAAAGAATATGAGAAGAATTACCCCACTCATGATCTTGAATTGGCAGCCGTTGTGTTTGCTCATAAACTTTGGAGACATTATCTCAATGGCACAACGTGTCAGTTGTTCACTGATCACAAGAGTTTGAAATATATTTTCGACCAACAGACCCTGAATATGCGTCAACAGAGAGCTATGGATTTGATCAAAGATTACGATTGTGAAATTCTGTACCATCCTGGTAAAGCCAATATAGTGGCAGATGCGTTGAATCGGAAGCCACACGGGACCAGTATTTGCTATGTTATCACTCATGTGTCAATGAAGCCTACTCTTATCGATGATCTTCATAAGTGGCAAATCGAGGCATTAAATCCAGAACACCTGAAGTTTGAACGTATGGTTGGTTATGTAGACTCCTTATCTGAAGAAAAGCGTGGTCTCAAAGTCTTTAAAACCCGAATTTGGGTGCCGAGACTTGGGGATTTGCGAGAGCTAATTCTAGAGGAAGTACACAAAACACGGTTATCTATTCATCCTAGAGGTACTAAAATGTATCATGATCTCTGTTTAGACTATTGGTGGCCTGGGATGAAAGCTGATATCGGTCGTTATGTCGAGAAATGCATCACGTGTTTACAGGTAAAAGCAGAACACCAAAAGCCGTATGGGAGTCTACAACCTTTGGAGATACCTGTGTGGAAATGGGAAGAGCTAACCATGGGTCTTGTTACAAAGTTGCCTAAGACCTCTCGTTAGTACGACATTATTTGGGTTTTGGTAGATCGCCTGACAAAGTCTGCTCCTTTTCTTCCCGTTCGGGAATCATATACGATGGGTCGGTGGGCACAACTTTATGTTGATGAGATCGTTGCTCGACATGGTGTACCCTTGAAGATAATCTCAGATCGTGACTCTCGGTTTACTTCTATCTTCTGGTCTGGATTACAGCGGGAACTAGGAACGCGGGTGGCATTCAGTATCGCGTATCACCCGCAAACTGACGGGCAATCCGAGTGTACCATTCGGACGTTAGAAGACATGTTGCGCGCTTGTGTCTTGGAGTTTGGTGGGAGCTGGGATACTCATTTGCCTTTGGTCGAGTTTTCGTATAACAACAGCTACCACGCGACAATCGGTATGACACCTTTTGAGGCTTTGTACGGACGTAAGTGTCGTACGCCTCTATGTTGGAAAGAAATTGGAGAAAAGATGCTTGTTGCCCCGAGCTCATTCAAATTACTCACGACAAGATTCAAGTGATTCGAGAGTGAATGAAAGCTGCACAAGATAGACAGAAATTGTACGCAGATCGCCGTAGAAAGCCAATTGAATTCTTAGTTGGAGATCTAGTAATGCTGAAGGTTTCTCCATGGCGTGGGGTACTCCGATTTTGAAAGCAGGGTAAGCTTAGCCCTCGTTTCATTGGGCCAATCAAAATATTGGAGCGGGTT
>NW_020200728.1:26135-27957 GCF_001531365.2 Cynara cardunculus var. scolymus
TACATGATAGTTGGGTAGGTATCTAGAGTGCCTAAATGAGAAAAATCTACCCAAAACTTGAATGGAAGATCTAAATGGTGATCTAAATCTTGGAACACCTTTGAATAAGTTAATATGAAGTGTTAGAATTGTCGGAAGTCGAAAAAGTCGCGTAGATTGCATTTTATGCAAGTTTTTTCAAATTACGGTATGATTTTGATAAATTACGTGCACAATACTCAATCGGGAGGTTTTTTTATAGGATGTTAAGCTTTTGAACTAAGTTTTGGATCTATTAGGAGTTGTTGGAGGTGTCTGAAAATTTTTACGGCATTCCGAACTCAAAATCAAAAACGGCAAAATTTCAAAGGAAAGCATAACTCGTACAAATATGAAAACTACTGTCATTGGGAGGTATTTTATGAAACCTTTTTTTTGTAAATTATAGATTATCTTGTTATGAAAGCGTAGGCGAAAACCTTATCGAAAACGGAGTTTCGAGCGATAAGTTATGCAATTTTTAGTGTTTAATGGTCAAAACGGGTACCCAGCCGGGTCAAACAGACCCAACTCGGGTTTTAGACATATAAACACGAATTCAGCCCCAATTCTTCCCCATTTTCATTTCTAAGCTTCTATACTCTTCAAGGGAACCAAACTTGGGTGTTTTAGCAAGAAATTGGTGAAATTTTGCAAGATTATTGAAGGTATGCTTCCATTTTTGATAATGTATTCACTTTGTGTTCAAGAAACCATGAAATTAGGCTTGCATGTTGAGAATTATAAGCTGAAATCTTGATATTGTGTAGGATATGTAATACATAACTTATTATCTTGTGGAAATCATGATTAGATAACAAGAAATAGTTGTGTATACATGATATGGTTTGGGAAAGTTTGACTTTTGATAGTCAACTTTATATGAAGATGAACTTGGTGAATGTTTAGTAAAATAATGATGGATTCATGATGATTTCATACAAGTTATGGTAATATAATACTAATATATGAATTTGGTACAAAATGGTTTGGACTTTAACATGAAAAGGTGAAAAATAGCTATTTTCGAGTTTGAAAGTCTTGGTATAAGATCTGTTTTAGAAAAATCATATAAAATTATAGAAAAATCCTAAAATATGTACAAATAGGCTCTGGAAAGGTAAGAAAAAGTTCTACAATTCATATTTGAAAGTCATGTAATGATTTTGAGTTTAAGAAGGTCAAAACAGGTCTGCAAGTAGGTGTTATAAGGARAAAACTAAAGTAGAAAACTTGAATTAAAAAGGGTTAATTTTATGTTATTTTTGTGCATTGCTAATAAGACTTCATACATGAACTCCAGGTGTTATTTAAGCATAATTTAAGGCCTTGRAAGTGCTTTCCAACCACTGAACGGGAGTTAGGATTCGACCTTTCRGTTTGGCTTCCGGTTTGATCAACCGATTTCATTAAACAACATAGTGAGTTTATGTGGACATATGTGTTGGTCCCAAAAGGGTCTACAAGATAAGAAATAGTTTGTAGAAGGGGGGGGGGATGAATACAAATACAATGTTTTCAAATTTAAAATATATATTGATAGAGAAGAACAATACAAATTTTACAAGACTGTTTGCGGAAAGATAAGGTAAAGAAAAACATATCTAAACAATCTTTGGTTACACACGAATCTATAGCAAACACAAAAAAGAGAATGCTATATGAAAGATCCTTTACTTAAGCTAGAAGTAAGAATTAGGTTGAAGAGTGATGCGCACACTCTGCAAAGAGAAGAAACACTTCTATTTATACCCAGTGCATTAAATGAACATTTAATGCAATATGGTAGGTTTAGAGTGCGTGT
>NW_020200728.1:29108-30269 GCF_001531365.2 Cynara cardunculus var. scolymus
TAGGGATCCTTATCTAGCAAGTCAAGATTAACCATAGAAATGTCAACACTCATATGACCCTTCAGGACTTCATCTAAGGAGAACTTTGTTTCATGGTCGTTCCTTAGGGATAGTCCTTCATTAGGATCAGAGAGCTTTATTTTCTTCTTCCCACCTTTCTTCAGAGTTAGTCGGTCAGGGACCTTGACATACCTAGACATCCTTTTTATGAGCTCGTTGATGGTGTCCTCGATAATTGTCTTGTGTGTCGACTAGGATTGCTGAATGGCTTGTCTGATCTCCATCTATTCATTGTATCCATAGCGGCCTAGGTAGGAAGGATACTCGGTAACGACATCAAGATTGTCCCTGGTGATGAGCATTGAGACAACAATTCCACCATCTTTGGATCGTCCGCTGATGCTGACGCTGATGATTGGGCAGGGATTGAGTCTTTTTTTCAGCTTTGCTTCGCTCCATTGCTTATCCTTGTCCACAAGCTTCAGCTTCTTCTTGCATTCAGCTTCTGCCATAGAAAGAAGTTTAGCTTGGGCTTGGACAGCACTCACCGTTTTCTTGGACTTTTTCTTGGGAAGGACTTTAGCAGCTAGAGACTTGGCCAGCTTTAAGCTGTCTTCAGTCTGCTTTTTTTTGAAGCTCTTGCTCTTCTTCAGCCCTTAATGCCTCGAGTCTTTCAGCTTTAGAAAGGAAGTCAAACTCACCACCACTAGAGGTACAAAGAGAAATTTTTACTCTAGTCTGGTCGAGCGACTCCTTAAGCTGAGACATCTGCTGGTCTGTTGGAGTATAAGAGCTGGGTTGATCAGATACCCACTCCAGTCGACCGCAGGTTGTTGAAGGGATGTGAATTTGGTACTCTGAAGTGATCACTACCTAAGAGGTAGAGTCTTCAAATAAGCTTTGTTGAGGGCATGAGAAAAGTACCTTCAAGTTGCCTTCTTCAGCGACCGCCATGCCTTTCGACTTGGGGTCCTGGTGCCCTGATGGAGTCGATTCACCTTGTCTTTGCTCCCCCTGGGATTGAGCTTCCCCGAGGGCAACACCTTTGGTGACGGTTGATGGCTTATGGAACTTGATGGTAAAGTCATCTTTATCATCATTGTCGTCGTCACCATCTAGATCATCTCCGGTGTCTGGAATGACAGGTTCATCATCGTCTTC
>NW_020200728.1:30329-31824 GCF_001531365.2 Cynara cardunculus var. scolymus
GGCTTCTACTGCAACTGAAGCTGATACTGGACCAATAGCCTGAGAAGCTGTAGGAGCAGCATCTGATGATCCATCAGCGTTGGACCTCATCTCCCCCTTTCTGGCTAAAACTTGAGAGATTTGGCTAGAGAGTTCGTCCAAGCGCTGTCGCTGGAGAACCATGGAATCCTCCAGCCTTTGAAAAGCATTGGCTAGAGTTATCGTTGCCTCACGTGTCTCATGCAGCTGAGCACAATCATCAGCAGATAAGGAGGGTGCACTCACTGGAGCTGGTTGACGGACATCATCCAGGATTTGCTGAAGAAGTCCAAGTTCCTGATCAGCAATTGCCTGAGCATCATCAGCCCTGCTGTGAATAATAGCAATGGCGTTGTTGTTGACGTGAACAGCTTCTTGGAGAGTCTGGAGCTGACTCTGAACTTCATGAACGTCCGTCTGGAGGGCTAGGAAGTTCGCATCAAGATCGCCTTGGCGGGGCATCTCTTGGTGAACTTCGTTGACCTTGGAGAGGACGGTATCAACGGCTGGAAGGAGAAGCTTGACGTCAGATGCGATATCATAGTCATCATCGACAACCTTATATCCTCCATCATCTTTTTCTCTTTCTCCAGCATCTCTTCCCCCTTCATGAGCATCAGGCTGATGCATCAAAGAAGGACCTGCAAAAGAAGAAGTATGAGCTAAAGGCTCAGGGTTAGAAGAAATGAAGGGGTAGGAAGATGGAATACCTGAGCGGCCTTTAGTGATATCAAAAGGAGTGTCACTGGTGGGAGCAGAGAAGTCCTTGAGAGGATGGACATCCATATGCTGAGGACCATCGAGAGGAGCAACCTTAGGTCCTGTGGTGCGTGTCTCAGTATCTGGAAAGACAGTCGCTGATACATCATCGACATGTGTAAAGACCAAGGAGGGAGGAGAAGAGAAAATGGTTGAGAAAATACGTTGGTGTTCAGCGGTGGTGGCGCTGATATCTACATTTTCAGTTATTTGGGTCACTGAAGTGACTGGTGAAGGTGCCACTGATACGACAGTGATAGGAGAGATCACTGAAGAGCTGGGAGGGTTAACAGAAAATGTCTCGGGGGGTAAGGCTGTTGAGAGGCTCTAGCTAGAGACGTGGGTGTCCCCTTTTTGGCTTTCTTGGCTCTCTGAGGAGAAACAAGAGTGGGTTGAGTGGGGCGTTTAGAAGAGGTTGTGGTGGCTGGGTTAGACACGGGGGGGTTTACCCTTGTCTTTGCCACCTGAGAGGAAGAGGTAGTGATGGACACAATGGAAGAGAGTGCCACATCACTGTCCCTCAGCTTGTGTTCCAGAATCCTGGAGCCAAGCCGGCAAGCTGGAAGGTTACCTTCTATAGGGTAAAGACTTTTGAAGATTTTAGTCATTACCATAGAGAGGAACCTGGTGTAAGGCACCACCGTTTGTCGCTGGCGCTTGTTCAACTTCAGTAGGAACCTGGTGTAAGGCACCACCGTTTGTCGCTGGCGCTTGTTCA
>NW_020200728.1:33818-34799 GCF_001531365.2 Cynara cardunculus var. scolymus
AGGAACCTGGTGTAAGGCACCACCGTTTGTCGCTGGCGCTTGTTCAGCTTCAGCACCAGGTCATCGAAAATGACTGCAGTATAATTTATATTGCAACACTGAATCGCAGAGATGCCTATCGTCAAGGCAATCCTAGAGGCCTGGTCCTGACCACCAGTCTTTCCACCCATGCACTGGATGAAGTGAGAAAATAGGTATTGCCAGATAGCTGACATCCTATTTTTCTCAATTTTCGAGAGTGACTTGAGAGGAGCGTTAGAGTCCTTCTTTATTGGCCACTAGTAGCCAATGGCATCGAGGAAGAAGATGATCTCGGCAGAAGAGGGTTCGCTGTCGAAGGGACCCTTGGGAAGACGGAGAGCTGTGCGAAGTGTAGAAACCCCAAAGTTTACTTCCATGCGATTCAAGGTAAAGTGGATTTGCTCCATTGTTTGTCTAGCGTCGTCTTGGACCTCAACGACCTCAGYAGTGTACCAGAACTGCTGGAGTATTTCCTTAACCATGAGAGATTCATGGTTGAGAGCGTAGCCGAGCGACGACTGTTTGAGAAAGTCAGCCGCCGGTTGGTAGAAAGCTCGTGTGGGTGCTATCTCTAACAAGGCAATATGGTTATTGGCCTTGATGGAGACCTCGTCTATAGCGAAGTTGACGTTCTTGGCAGCCATCTGTATTTTGTTAATAAAAACATAAACAGGAAGATAAATGGTTAGAAAAGTACCAAGAATATATGGTTAAAAGACTATAGAAAAAGTTTTTAAATAGGAAAAAATTCTTTTGAAAAACCAGAGAAAAATGAGGGTTTTTCCAAGTAGAATGTGTATCAAGAAATAGATTTATTAATCAAGAAAGAAATGATTAATAATGTTTAGTTTAATGCATTAAGAGAACAAGGTTCTTAACAATATTAAACAGATTTCTTTTAACGAAGAAAAAGAAAAAGAAGATTCTGACCTTTGTGATTGAAGAAGAAAGGTCGAAAAG
>NW_020200728.1:38114-39585 GCF_001531365.2 Cynara cardunculus var. scolymus
CTTTAACATTGTTTAGTACTTCTATCTTCTTGATGAACGAAATAATTTCGTCAGGTGCTTCGTCCTTGGATCTTAGAAAGAATACCCAAGTGTACCTGGCATACTCATCAACAATGGCAAGTGTGAACTTCYTTCCAGCTAGGGATTGCACGTTGATTGGACCAAAGAGATCCATATGCAATAGCTGAAGAAGCGCGGTCACTAACGAGATTTGTTTCGACTTGAAACTAGCTCTCGTATGCTTTCCTTTTTCACAGGCTGAGCAAAGAGATTCCTTTGCAAACGAGTGTTGAGGAAGACCTGTGACCAGATCATTTCTTGACAGCTCACTGAGTGTCTTGAAGTTGAGATGAGATAGTCGTTTGTGCCATAACCAGTTAATATCTGATGAGGCCTTAGAAAAGAAACAACTATTCTCGGTGAGAGGAGAATTCATGTTGATGATATAAGCATTTTCTAGACGAGAACCGGTTAGAGCAACCTTATCATCTTGGTCAAGAATGTGACATGAATTCTTTGAGAATTTTAACTGTATAATCCTTATCACACAGTTGGCTGATGCTAAGAAGATTGTGCTTCAGTCCTTCAACGTATGCAACGCGTTTGAAAGTTGTACCGTTGGATAATATACCAAAACCTTTAGTATATCCTTTCCCATTTCCATCGAAGGTAACAGAAGGACCTCTTTCTTCCTTGAAGTGAGATATAAGTGATATATCTCCAGTCATATGTCTTGAACATCCGCTGTCCAGATACCATATGCCTTTGACATCCTGGACAAGGAAACAAAATAAGAAATGCTATTGGTACCCTGCTATGGGTCCAGCTATGTTAAAGGCTTCATCATCTGATACTGACGAATCATTTTCAGAAGATGGCATCATTAAACTTGAGGAGGTTTGAATGGAAAGAGGAACAACCCTTGCTACTACCAAGGTAGTTTCAGTGGAAGTCTTCACTGAGTCTGACGAAGAGACTTCAGTGGTGGAGAATACAACATCTGAAGCTGAAGATACTTCAGCTGGAGTTGTCTTCACTGTGCCTGATGAAGAGGCTTCAGTGGTTTTCATCACCTTGACTGCAGAGACAGTCTTTGTGGATAATTTCACTTTAGTTGATTTCTCAAATTTGGTTACTTTCTTGCTCAAAGCTAGTGAACCAGCTTTGACGATAGAAGGACACTTACTGGCAACATGTGTTTTTTCACCACAGTGTTTACAATTCCTAAAGACAAGAGTTGCTTTAAGTATTCCCTTCTCATTGGTTCTAGGAGGAACCTTTGAGGGAATGGATTCCTTAGGTGAAAGGTTCACCTTCAGCTGTGACTTAGATTTCTAATGCGATTCAGATTTCCTAGTCCCTGAAGAGGAAGAAGTTTTACAAGTTGAAGGTATAGATTTAGATCTATTTGTCTTGTTAGACTTCTTGGGAAGGGATGCTATGACAGTGGATTTACCTTTGTCTTTGCATC
>NW_020200728.1:40208-41493 GCF_001531365.2 Cynara cardunculus var. scolymus
AGAAGATGATTCATCAGATGATTCAGCCCATTCATGCTCTTCAGCAATAAGGCCTTTAGCCTTTCGCTGGTTGTTCTTCATCTTCTTATATTTCTCCTTCAGTTTTAAGTATTTATCATCTGTGGTCCTGAAGAAGGAAGGAGCTTTAGAAGATGGCATCGCAATCTTCTTGGATCTGCATTCACCTGCAAAATGTCCAGGCCGGTGACAGTTGTTGCAGACAGCTGAAGCCTTGTCTATTCTTTCAGACATTGGCTTCTCCCTTAGGGATAACTGAGGAGATCTGTGGAATTTTCTCTTGTTGGCAAACCTCCTAAAAGACTTAGTTAGGAGTGTCGTGATGACCACGGGAGGTAGAGAAGAAAGAAAAGGAGTAGAAATTTCAACTGAAGGGGATTCAGAGATCAAAGCTAAAGGAGAGCTTTTCATTTCCCTGGATTCTTTTACAAGATTTCTTTTCAGTTGACGAGATCGCTCATGGTTAAGCAGAATCCCGTATAAAGACGAAAGAGAAAGAGAGGACATGTCATTTGACATCTTGATACACATGGAAAAGGTGTCCCAAGACTCAAGAAGGCACTCTAGAAACTTAGTCAAAGTTTCAGAATTAGAATATTCTCTGCCGACAGTCCTAAGATCAATAAGAAGGCAGTTAAATCTTTGATGTACTTCAGACAGCTTCTCGGACTTTCCATAGAGAAAGCTTTCGTACTGTCTTACTAGATTGATCTTTCTAGTCTCCTGAACCTGAAAGGTTCCTTCATATTGGACACATAGAGTATCCCATACGGATTTAGAAGATTTGAGTTTCATCACTGAGTGATAGATCTCATCAGGAAGAGACATAGCTATTAYRGMCCGAGCACGCGTGTCTATAGCTATTTTCTTCTTGTCCTCATCGCTCCATTGATGTGGAAGCTTTGGAATCTGCCCTTCAGGAATCGTGGCAGTCATAGTTGTTGCTGGAACAACTGGAACAATAGAAATGGAATATATGGTCCATTTTCTATATAATGTGGAATTTCAGGATCCACACCTTCCAGAAAGATAGACATCCGGTTCTTCCAAAGACAAAAGTTGTCACGGACAAACCGTGGAGGTTTGGCAAGAGAGCCATTATCTTTTGTGTGTGTGTTTGTAATATGTAAAGCCATTTGAAAGCAGTAAGTTATCTAAGGAGAGATAAATTAATACAGAGAAATAACAAAACACAAGGAAAGAAAGAAAACACTGCTCTGATACCACTTGTTGGTCCCGAAAGGGTCTACAAGATAAGAAACAATTT
>NW_020200728.1:42175-48398 GCF_001531365.2 Cynara cardunculus var. scolymus
TCTTTGGTGTGAGTGTTGTCTTCTTGAAGTATTGTTGTCTCTGATGAATTTACAATGCAAGTTCTTTAGCGATCACTGAACATACTCAGTGATGATCGCTGGAACTGAAAATACAAAAACACAAATACAACGTGAAAGGAAAAATAGATTATCATCAAATCACTGAGAGAGAAGATCAACAATATGTGTGTACTTTGTGATTATATATGCTATGATGTTTTATTCTTTATCCATGATTCATGTTAGTTCTAGATTATTACCTCGAATTGGTCTTATTGCTTGTATTGTCTTGTGGTATGTTTTGGGCACCGATTGTCGATATCCCATGGAGTTCGGGTGAGACAACCTGAGGGGCTGCCATACTCACTGCCTAGTGGGAGCCAGGGGGTAAGTATAGGACTTTGGCATAATCCGAAAGAAGAAGGACGGATTTGGTGCCAAGTCTTATGTTTGTGTGTGAAGTTAATTGGTATGTGACCTTGCTTGATCTCGAGAATGATGTTGATTATGTTGATGTTCTTTTTCTATGTTGAACATTCTTTTGTGATTCCCACTTTCAAAGTAGGTTGTTGTTAAGGACATCATGTGGTACAACTAAGTTGTTGTCGTGTTGTTATGCAAAATTTCTTTCGAGACCTTTATTTCGTAGAATGTACGCTTATATAACACATTGTAACCACATTTTTCCACATAAATTTACTAAGCCATATAGCTTATCTTTTAGTGGTTTTAACTTTTCATGGCAAATTGACAAAGGCAAAAACAAGGTCGGATAATCGATTAGGGATTGACGTGTAAAGCCTACTTTTGACTTTAGGTATAAGTTATACTTTTGGGTTGTTCATGGTATGTATATTCCGGGTAGACATGTCCCCGATGATTTTTTTTTTGTTAGCTATGTATTTATTAAGTCTTAAAATTATGTATTTTGGGTTGTAAATCGCTATCCCGTATCTTGAGGTTTTTGAAACTAATATTTATTTAATGAAGTTTCGTAAATGTTTGTTTTGTAATCGCGGTGTTACACCTTTGCTCCCCCTGGGATGCAGAACCCCTGAGAGCAACTCCCTTGGTGACGGTTGATGGCTTCTGGTACTTGATAGTAAAGTCATCTTCATCATCATCGTCGTTGTCGCCATCTAGATCACTTCCGGGGTCTGGAATGGTAGGTTCATCATCTTCTTTATCATCATCATCTTCATCTTCATCATCATCATCACCAGTAGCAGTGATGGAAGGGGCATCATCCCTAGGGATGGCATCGACAACCTCAGCTGGAGCAGCTTTGGTGGTCGGGATTACAAGAGCAGCAACTGCTTCAGCTCTAGGATCCTCGGCTTCAAATGCAATTGAAGCTGATACTGGACCAACAGCCTGAGAAGGAGCAGGAGTAGCATCGGATGATTCACTAGCGTTGGACCTCATCTCCCCCCTCTTTGGCTAAGACTTGAGAGAATTGGCCAGAGAGTTTGTCCAGGGGCTGGTATTTAATTGTATCTCTAATCTTCCTCTTATTTTTTTTTCTCGAACCGAGAGATCCATGAATCGGGACTTGGCTACCTAGCATTTACCGTGGGCACGATAACTGGTACACCAGAGGTGCGTCCTTCCATCGTTGATGCTGGAGAACCATTATGTCCTCTAGCCTTTGCAAAGCGATGGCTAGAGTTGTCGTTGCCTCACGCGTCTCATGAAGCTAAGCGCAATCACTGGCAGAGAAAGAAGGTGGGATCACTGAAGTTGGTTGACGGACATCATCCAGGATCTGTTGAAGTAGGCCAGTCTGCTGATCAGCGATAGCCTGAGCTTCGTCAGCCCTACTGTGAAGAACAACAATGGCATTGGTGTTGGCTTCAACAGCTACTTAGAGAGTCTGGAGATGACTCTGAACTTCTTGAACGTCCGCCTGGATGGCAAGAAAGTTCGCATCAAGATCACCCTGGCGAGGCATCTTTTGGTGGACTTTGTTGATCCTATAGAGGACGGTATCAACGACTGGAAGGAGAAGATTGATGTCTGATGCCATATCATAGTCATCATCGATCTCTTCATCTTATTCATTATCTTTCTCTCTTTCTTCCTCTTCCGCTTCCTGAGCATCAGACTGATGCATCCAAGAAGGACCTGCAAAAGAAGAAGTGTGAGCTGAAGGCTCAAGGTCAGAAGAAAAGAAAGGGTAGGAAGATGGAATACCTGAGGGGCCATCAGTGACATCAAAAGGATTGTCACTGGCGTAAGCAAAGATGTCCTCGAGAGGATGGACATCTATATGTTGAAGAGCATCAAAAGGAGCAACCTCAGGTCCAGTGGTGCATGTCTCAGAATCAGGAAGGATAGTCACTGATACATCATCGACATGTGTAAAGACCAAAGAAGGAGGAGAAGAGAAAATGGTCGAGAAGAGATGTGGGTGTTCAGAGGTGGCGGCCTGATATTCATGCCTTCAGTGATTTGGGTCACTAAGGCGGTTGAGGTAGGTACTACTGATACGATAGTGATGGGAGAGATCACTGAAGAGCTTGGAGGGTGAGCAGAAGACGCCTCGGGGATAAGGCTAGTTTCAATAACTGAAGCCTTTTGAGAAGCTCCATCTAGAGACGTGGTTGTCCCCTTTTTAGACTTCTTGGCTCTCTGAGGAGAACCAAGAGTTGGTTGAGAGGGTCATTTTGAAGGTGTTTTGGTGGCTTGGCTGGACTCGGGGGGGGGGGGTTACCCTTGTCATGGCCACCAGAGGACAAGAGGTAGTGATGGACACAATAGAAGTTAGTGCCACATCACTGTCGCTAAGCTTATGATCCATAATCCTGGATCCAAGCTTGAAAACCTGAAGGTTTCCTTCTTTGGAGTAAAGATCTTTAATGATCTTGGCAAACACCATTGAAAGAAACCTGGTGTAAGGCACCACCTTTCCTCGCTTGCGATGCTGAGTCGCATATACGCCTATGGTTAAGGCGATCCTAGAGACCTGGTCCTAACCTTCAGTTTTTCCACCCATGCACTCGATGAAATGAGAAAAACAGGTATCGCCAGATGACTTACATTTTGTTCTTCTCAATCTTCGTTAAGGACTTCAGAGGGGCGTTGGAGTCCTTCTTCATTGGCCACTGGTAGCCAATGGAGGAGAGAGAAATAATATGAGAGAGAAAAAAGACGATGTGACAATTCTGCTTTTTTGGGATTTCAGGTTAGTACCKTATTTTATGATCTTTATTGAAAACTAAGCCTTTCTAGGATTTAGCCTCGATGATCTGAGATCATCTTGCTTATCTCCCAAGATTAGTTTGTTAGATCAWRTTTYRRHGKGTAGCTAACCAAGTTAGTTTATGCAATGCCAAATAGTCTTGAAATGTTTCATAAAAATATAGTTGATATTCAAGTCCAATCTTTTTATATTAAGATGCCAATTAATTTAAAAGAGTAGAGTTTTAAAATCTTTTGTCAAATTGTTTTGTTTATTTAAAATTATTGGGGTCTAGTATTTAGAAAATAAAAGCATCTTGGGCTTGGGCCTTTATAGGCCAACCCATTCCTTCTCTAGAAGCCCCATATAAATACCCCTTTCCTTCTGAAAATTCTTCATTCTCCAAAACTCCAGCTATTACGTTCTCTCTCTCTCTTTCTCTCTCTCTCTCTCTCTCTCTCTCTCTCTCTCTCTTTCTTTAACTCCAACACCTTCCAATCGATTCTAAACCTCCGTGCAAAACTCAAGACTTTTGCTGTTCTTGAGACCCGATGGTATCAACCTGTCAAGAAAAGGTATGTTTTAAATTTGTTCTATTTACTTTTAGATATCCGAAAGTCTTTATCCTTCTCTCTACTGAAGAGGAGAGATTATTCATCCAAGACCTGCATGTGTCTCCGTTGGGATAATAATCTATGACCCATGTTTTTAATCTCTAAGAAAGAAGGAGAAAATCCTTGCATGTGAGGTCCGATCATATTTTCGGATGATAGAATCTGCATGCATCTTTAAATCGGATGTCTCTTMTTGAAATCTCGTTGAAATCAAAATCTTATTTGTTTTGTTTCTTTTCTGGAATTTATTTAAAGATGATGATTTCGTGTTAGAGTTTTGACTCTTGATATTGTTGGACTTGAGACCCCACCCCATCATTGCTACCATTATTCGGCATGCAACCGGTTTGGGAGGCGTGTGACTCAAGGTTGTAGAAATTTTGAAAAGAGTGTTAAACCCACTCAAAATATCTTGATTTTGAGTTTGATTATGATAGTTGGCGGCTGTCACCATTGTTTTGGGATGACATTTAATGATGCCATTATTTGGATTTTGGAAGGTTCCTTTTTATTAAATATTATAATATCAACTTTATTTTATGAAAACACTTGATGGCTTTGCATTGGAAACAACTTTGCCCTATCTGAGTCAAGAAAACCGTTAAGTAATGTAGTGCTAGTTGGTCTGTCAGGAAGTTCGAGCGAGCCTAGGAAGCCTCTAAAGGAAACATTCGGATATTCGTCAAACTAGTGAGTTCTTACGGCCCGACTTTTACTGCTTTTGTATATTTTATGGGGGAAAAGCATGAGATTGAGCAAACTTTGCATGTTTATATTATATGAAATTTTGGGACTAAAGAACTGTTTAGTCGATGCTTTGCTCAAAACTTTTGGACTAAGGAACTACTTACTCAAGCTCTGTTGAAACCTCTGGACTAAGGAACTGCATAGTCGGGTTTATTATGTTTTGTTTTGACAACTGATATTGCACTTAGAATAAATGCTAAATTGATGTGCTTGGGAGTATATGTTTCCAAATAAAAGTCCCCGTCTGTAAACGCTACTTGTTAACTCGGGTACATTCCCGGGCCGTGGTATTGTGGATATCCGCTATTGTGTTGATAGTCCCACCCAGAAAGGGGTGCACAATTACCTACGTTTTTTCTAGTCTAATCATGTGGAATTTGGACCACCGCTGAATTAGTACTCAATCGAACTGTGGGACCTAAGTAGTGAACGGGCTACTTCTGGTTGTTCGATAATTAATGGGGCAAATTGGTCAGGTAAGGCTCAGTAGCGTCTCAAGTTTTACATCATGAGAGATTTACATTTATTAAGTGCAAAGATTTCGCATAAGTTTGCTACTACTTGGTTTATGCATTGAAATGTTTTATGTTTGTGAAAATCCATTTTGGGAGCATACTTGAGCATGGATCGATTAAGTCAAGATTTTGAAGTGTTTTGTGAACGTTGTGTAAAATTCTAATTTTAGTTATGTCGATGAACTACTTTGTTTTTGAACAACTTGGTATGGTGTTATATATAAAATGTTGCTATGACTCGCTTGCCTGTTACATCTCGTGTTTCCGCTTTACCGGGGTGTGACAGATTTGGTATCAGAGCCTCATTTATAGATAACGCTGGTTTTCTTTAAAAACCATCGACTATAACCAAAAATTTTCCAAATAATTTTCATGAAATCTGAACTCATGTGTTTTAAAGCGGGTTTTATTGTTACATATCGCTTAAGTAGAGCATGATCACCTGTGCTTAATTGATGTGTAATAAGAAGAACTTAATCGATCCAAACAGAGGTATGCTCCAACAAATGAAATGATTATGAAAAGCATGAGTCTTGTTGCACTTTTATGAATATCCGTTTCGTAGGACAAGAGGCGCTGGTCAAAAGGACCAGAGGCGAAGGAGATTAGAATGCTCGATTTTCGCTAAGTGTCCGTGTAGGACCAGAGATGCTGGAAAGTAGACTTCTCAATTTTTGCTAAGTGCCATGAAGAACCAGAGGACCAATGAACGGATTACTTATAATTTCTCTAAGTATAGAGGATGCCACAGAGGCTCTGGTCTCGCAACCAGAAGCTCTGGTAATGGCGAGTAGAAGAACCAGAGGATCGATGGAAGGGATACTTAGAATTTCTCTAAGTATAGATATTGTCACAGAGGCTATGGTATCACAACCAGAAGCTCTGGTAAAGGCGAGTAGAAGAACAAGAGGATCGATGGTAGGGTTACTTAGAATTTCCCTAAGTATAGATATTGTCACAAAGGCTCTAGTATCGCAACCAGAAGCTCTGGTAAAGGTGAGTAGAAGAACCAGAGGATCGATGGAGGGGATACTTTGAATTTCTCTAAGTATAGATATTGTCACAGAGGCTCTGGTATCGCAACCAAAAGCTCTTGTAAAGGCGAGTAGAAGAACCAGAGGATCGATGGAAGGGATACTTAGAATTTCTCTAAGTATAGATATTGT
>NW_020200728.1:48567-54496 GCF_001531365.2 Cynara cardunculus var. scolymus
ATCGATGGAACGGATACTTAGAACTTCTCTAAGTATAGAAGTTGGAACAGAGGCTTTGGTCTTGTTACCAGAAGCTCTGGTAAGTGCATCATGAGGAACCAGAGGATCGATAGACGTAAGACCTATAAGTATTCCAAGTATGAAGATTAAAGCCAGCGGTTGATAAAAATAGAATTCCATTTGATTGTTAGAAAATCGATGGATAAGAAATCCTTCTTTAAGGACTTTAGTACAACCAGAAGCTCTGGTCTCACGACCAGATGCTCTGGTAGTGTAACCAGAGGTGTTGTCCAGAGGATCCAGCATGATTGTCATGACTTAGATTTGTTTAGAAACTTCTATTCTATCACTAAGTTCTTGCTAGAGGATGCACTTTAGTAACTAAGATTCTTCATGTCACAGATCTCTACGATGTCTTCTGATCCGAGTGAATACTTTGCTGATGAATCCGGTTATGTAGTTGGTCAGTCTAGAAGGAACTCAACCCGCAAAGAAGAAATTGACCCGTACATGCAAGACACAGCATCAAGTGACGCAGCGGCCACGCCCCAAGTATCTTACCTACCCCCAACGGAGTCGGTACCTGATGTTCCGCCACGAACCCATCATGGCCCAAGAATCAGAGTCACACCCAGAAAGAGTGTCCCACTACCGCAACGGGTGACGTTCGAGAACTCTCATAGGGTGGTAGGGGAGTCATCCCGACCCGATGTAGGGAGTAGAATGACTCAAATCGTGACCGGGATACCTGCGTCTCACCCTCAAGGGATGAACCCAACTGAAAGAGAGTGGGTGAGGAGGATTGAAGCTGACATGCAAGTACATCAGACTCAGATAGGATATCATCATCACATCCTCAACAACCTGTCCGATGTGATAGAAGCGCACCACCAGAGCATAATAAGGAACAGAGAGATTGCTATTGCCGCCAGGCGGGAAATTAGGATGTTGTATAAATGGTTGGTGGTTTGTGAAATGATGATGTTGGCATTGGGAATAGCCATAGGGTGGATGTTGTTCTAGAAGGAAAAATTAAGAGTACGATACTCATTTTTTTGGTTCCGTTGCTAAAAGACCCTGTTTTGTACTTGCCATCAAATATCAATGCATGAACACCTTTTGAAGAATGTTTATTATGTCAATTTATTGTCCGAATGAGTTTACTCTATTTTGGTTTTGGTAATGCCTGATCATCCTCCATGCGAAAAATACTTTTGGGTACCAAAGAAATATCTGGGAAGCTATAACACTTGTTTTGCCATCAAACTTATGAAATCCGTTCTAAATAGGATCCAAGGAAATGCCGCCAAGAAGGGAGAACCCCGATATAGCACCAACTCGTGTCAGATCAACTTATTGCCGCACTTCCCAATATAGTCAGTCAAGTGGTTGCTGGTCTGAATGCCAACCAACCCTCAAACTCTGAGTCTAGGCCTCCGCGATAATGCACTTACAAGACTTTCAGAGCTTGCAACCCCAAAGAATTCAATGGAACCAAAGGAGTGGTAGAATTACTATCATGGCTCGAAAGCATGGAGTCCGTTCTTCACATTAGCAAATGTACCGAAGGATATAATGTAGAGTATGCGGCATGCCTATTACAAGGAAGGGCACTCACTTGGTAGAACACTTTAGTACAAACCAGAGGCCGAGAAGCGGCTAACCAACTCTCCTGGGAAGAATTTAAGAAATTGTTAAAGAACGAATACTGCCCGAGGAGTGAACTCCAAAAGATGGAAATGGAATTATGGAATCTCGAAATGAAATGAGACAATATTTCTGCATACACAACGAGATTTCATGAATTGGCAAACCTGGTGCCGCATCTTGTGACACCAGAGGAAGTTCGAATAGAAAGGTATATTTGGAGATTATCGGCAGAAATTAGGGGAAACATAACCTCGGCCAACCCAAAGACTCTTCAGGAGGCGATAGAAATTGCCACAAAGCTCACGAATAATGCCATGAGATCCGGAGGGTTTGCCACATGAAAACTAAAGTTGGAGGAGCATGGGGATCGAAGAATTGGAGGGAGATTCGACAGAAGAAGAAGAGTAACAAGGAATTTTAGAGCTCAAACATAGGTGGTGGGACAGGACGATGCAGTTAGATGCAATAAGTGCAAATTTCCGCATCGAGGGAATTGCATCATCTGCCAAAGGTGTCGTCTAGGGGGCCACAYGGCAAAGGACTGCCGGAAGCGTCTATGTTTCGATTGTGGAAGTCCAGACCATATAAGGAATGTTTGCCCAAAAGGAAAGTAGGGGCAAATGCAAACCAGATCCGGCAGGACAGTTCAGGCAACCCAGGAAGTCAGGCTCAAGGCAGAGCATTTGAATTGGGAGCCAGGGAAGCGAGAGAGGATCCCAACGTAGTTTCAGGTACGTTTCCTYTGAATAATGAATTTGCATCGGTTTTATTTGACTCTGGRGCGGACAGAAGTTTTGTGTCACTAAACTTTAAACAGAGAATTAACTTAAAGCCCCAAAAACTGAAAGAGGCCTTTGTAATCGAGTTTGCCAATGGTCAAGAACTCAAAGCTAGAAATGTAATTTTGAATTGCACTCTGAACTTAGCCAATAAGGACTTTAGAATAGACCTTATACCAATCGAACTAGGAAGTTTCGACGTAATTGTAGGTATGGACTGGTATCCAAAAACCAAGCTGAGATTGTTTGTTCAGAAAAGCTTATCTGAATTCCTCAAGAAGGAATGGAACCAATTATGATCCAGGGAGATAGATTAGATCGAATGGTTAACCTGGTATCTTGCATGAAGATGCAGAAGTATCTAAAGAAGAATTACACTGCGTACCTGTCCCATGTGATTGACGGAAGGATCAAGGAGAATAGGATTGAGGACTTACCTGTAGTTCGAGAGTTTTTGATCTTTTCTCCAAAGATTTACCAGGTCTGCCCCCACAAAGACAAGTCGAGTTCGGTATCGACTTAATTCCTGGAGCTGCCCCAGTGGCAAGGGCACCATACGGCTTGGCACCATCGGAAATGCAAGAGATGTCGACCCAACTTCAGGAGCTGCTAGACAGAGGATTCATAAGACCAAGTTACACACCTTGGGGTGCACTAGTACTATTTTTCAAAAAGAAAGATGGGTCAATGCGAATGTGCATTGATTATAGGGAGCTCAATAAGTTGACTGTCAAGAATAGATACCCTCTCCCTAGGATCGATGACCTGTTTGATCAACTACAAGGGGTAGTTTAGTTTTCCAAGATTGATCTGGGATCCGAGTATCACCAAGTGAGGATTCGGGAAGAGGAGATTCCCAAAACAGCCTTCAGGACCCGGTACGGCCATTATGAATTTATGGTTATGCCATTCGGGCTAACCAATGCACCAGCTGTCTTCATGGATCTGATGAATAGAGTTTGTAGACTGTACCTGGATAAATTTGTAATCGTCTTCATAGACGACATACTAATTTATTCAAGAAGCCGAGAGAACCATGAGCGACATCTGAGGGTAATTTTGGAAGTACTCTGAAATGAGAAGTTGTATGCCAAATTTTCCAAGTGTCAATTCTGGTTACAGAAAGTTCAGTTCCTGGGCCATGTAGTTAATGAAAAAGGAATTCAAGTAGACCCCACCAAGATTGAGGCTATTAGGAATTGGGAAGCCCCAAGAACCCCTACAGAAATCCGCCAGTTCCCCAGGTTAGCAGGCTATTATCGGCGATTCATTGCAAATTTTTCGAAAATTGCACAGCCGCTCACAGCCTTAACCCAAAAGGACAAGAAGTTCATTTGGGGTGAGAAGCAAGAAGAAGCATTCAAGACTCTCAAGCGGAAATTATGCAATGCACCTATCTTATCCTTACCGGAGGGTTCGGAAAACTTCTTGGTCTTTTGTGACGCATCACATCAAGGTTTAGGATGCGTATTGATACAAAAAGATAAGATCATTGCATATGCCTCGAGACAACTTAAAGTGCATGAGAAGAATTATAMTACGCACGACCTCGAGTTGGGAGCAGTAGTATTTGCACTTAAGATATGGAGGCATTATCTCTACGGCACCAAATGCACAATTTACACTGATCATAAAAGCCTTCAACACATCCTCGATCAGAAAATGCTGAATATGAGGCAAAGAAGATGGGTTGAATTGCTTAGTGATTATGATTGTGAGATCAAATACCAACCAGGCAAAGCCAATGTTGTAGCCTATGCTTTGAGCCGAAAGGGGGGAGTAAAACCATTGAGGGTGCAAGCTTTGGGAGCCATGGAGAATACCAGTTTAAAGGCCCAAATCTTAGTGGATCAAAAGGAAGCTTTGAAGAATGAGATTCTGCACGGCATAGAGTCCAAATTTCAGATAAGGGCTGACGGGGTGTATTATTTAGGAAATAGAGTTTGGATACCTAAGATTGGCAACCTTAGATCAATCATTTCGGACGAAGCCCATTGATCAAAATACTCGATTCACCCGGGAGTAGATAAAATGTATAGGGATTTAAGAACTTATTATTGGGGGCTTGGAATGAAGAAAGACATTGCACTATATGTAAATAAGAGCTTAACTTGTGCAATAGTCAAGGTTGAACACCAGAAACCTTCTGGTATGCTCCAACAGCCCGAAATTCCTCAATGGAAATGGGAACAGATATCGATGGACTTCATAACTAAGTTACCCCGATCAAGAAAAGGGCATGATGCTATCTAGGTGATTGTAGATCGATTGACAAAATCTGCTCATTTCTTGCCAATCCGAGAAGATTATAAGATGGAGAAGTTAGCTCAGATATATAAGCGAAATCGTCGCTAGGCATGGGGTGCCTGTTTCCATTCTATCGGATAGGACAACCGTTTTACGTCAAGGTTTTGGCAGTCGATTCAGCAAGGGATGTGTACTCGTCTAGACCTAAGCACTTCTTATCACCCCCAGACTGATGGACAAACCGAAAGAACTATCCAGACCCTGGAAGACATGTTGCGCGCCTGTGTTATAGATTTTGGTGGAAGCTGGGACACGCATCTTYBRTTAGTRGAATTTGCCTACAACAACAGCTACCATACCAGCATCCAGTGTGCGCCTTATGAAGCTTTGTATGGGTGCAAATGCAGATCTCCAATGTGTTGGTTAGAAATTGGCGATAGGCAACTAACTGGACCTGACATTATCCAAGAAACTACCGATAAGATTATGGTAATCAGAAATCGACTCAGGGCTGCAAGGGATCGTCAGAAAAGCTATGCCGACAATCGGAGGAGACCATTAGAGTTCCAAAAAGGTGATAAAGTTTTTCTAAAGGTCTCACCGTGGAAAGGAGTGATGCATTTTGGAAAGAGAGGCAAGTTGGGTCCTCGTTATATTAGTCCCTTCGAAATAGCAGAAAGGATTTGGCCAGTGGCATACAAGCTAAATTTGCCCTCGGAATTAAGCGCTATCCATAATACATTCCATGTATCGAATCTTAAAAGATGCTTATCAGATGAAACTCAAGTTATGCCACTGGAAGACGTGCAAGTTAACGACCAACTGCATTATGTTGAAAAACCCATAGATATCATGGATACAGAAGTTAAGCAGTTGAGGCGTAGCAGGATCCCTATAGTAAAAGTTCATTGGAACTCGAGGCATGGACCGGAGTACACGTGGGAAAGGGAAGACTTCATGAAAAGCAAGTATCCCCACCTGTTCTCAAAAGGCCAACCATGATTTGAATTTTGACGATTAAATTTCGGGACAAAATTTTTCTGGCTTGGGGAGACTGTGATAATTCTGTATTTTTTGGATTTCAGGTTAGTACCTTATTTTAGGATCTTTATTGAAAACTAAGCCTTTCTAGGATTTAGCCTCGATGATCTGAGATCATCTTGCTTATCTTCCAAGATTAGTTTGTTAGATCATGTTTCGGCGGGTAGCTAACAAAGTTAGTTTATGCAATGCCAAATAGTCTTGAAATGTTT
>NW_020200728.1:55831-69127 GCF_001531365.2 Cynara cardunculus var. scolymus
TTAGTCGGGTTTATTATGTTTTGTTTTGACAACTGATATTGCACTTAGAATAAATGCTAAATTGATGTGCTTGGGAGTATATGTTTCCAAATAAAAGTCCCCATCCGTAAACGCTACTTGTTAACTCGAGTACATTCCCGGGCCGTGGTATTGTGGATAGCCGCTATTGTGTTGACAGTCCCACCCAGAAAGGGGTGCATAATTACCTACGTTTTTCTAGTCTAATCATGTGGAATTTGGACCACCGCTGAATTAGTACTCAATCGAACTGTGGGACCTAAGTAGTGAATGGGCTACTTCTGGTTGTTCGATAATTAATGGGGCAAATTGGTCAGGTAAGGCTCAGTAGCATCTCATGTTTTACATCGTGAGAGATTTACTCGATAATTAAGTGGAAAGATTTTGCATAAGTTTGCTACTACTTGGTTTATGCATTGCAATGTTTTATGCATGTGAAAATCCATTTTGGGAGCATACTTGAGCATGAATCGATTAAGTTAAGATTTTGAAGTGTTTTGTGAACGTTGTGTAAAATTCTAATTTTAGTTATGTCGATGAACTACTTTGTTTTTGAACAACTTGGTATGGTGTTATTTATAAACTGTTGCTATGACTCGCTTGCCTGTTACATCTTCTGTTTCCTCTTTAGCGGGGTGTGACAGACGACGGTTCTAGAAAGTGGTCATGATGGAAAATATACCACGTTCTCATCCATGATTAGATGGCATTAAGTGAAGTAGCGTAATGACAGAACCTTTTGCGCGTCTCAAAGCGTCACACATAGTAAATAGAGAATGTCGTCATAAAGACGGTTCATTAACTCTTTTCTTTTAAAAACAAACAGTTTTTAAGAAAACGAAGAGTCATACAGTTTCTAAAGAAACACTGATAAGACCATTTAAAACATTTTATCACTGAAAAGAAAGATTCAGTGAGGGTTTTAAGACATCAGATTCAGTGATCTAAGAGTCACTGAAACTGGCATTTAAGAAAACGTTTTAACCAATGATAAGAAGAGATTCAGTGATCCTTTTGAATTTTAAGAGAAGTATAAAGATATACTTAGAGATGTGGTTAGTGACAAGAGAATCACTGAGACCACCTTTTAAAACATTTGTCCCTAAGGAAGAAAAAGCTTCAGTGAAGGTTTTAAGTTTCAGAAAAGAGAAGAGTAATCATACCTGAGAGAGAATAGATATATTTACTCAAAAGTTCAGTGTTAGAGATAGAGCACTGAATCATTTTACTTACTAAGTGATGCTTAATAGCTGAAGATTAATCTTCAGTGTTCAACATACCCAATTCGCTGATCAAGATATTAAATCTTGTCTCATCAAGAGGCTTGGTGAAAAGGTTAGCAAGTTGATACTCAGTTGGAACGAAGTGAAGTTCAATGTCACCATTCATAAGATGATCTCTGATAAAATGATATTGAATCTCGATATGTTTGGTCTTGGAGTGTAGTATAGGGTTGTTTGCAATAGCAATAGTACTAGTGCTATCACAATAGATAGGAACCTTTGAATACTTAAGGTCGTAGTCCAGCAGCTGATTTTGCATCTAAAGAATTTGGCACAGCAGCTACCAGCGACTACATATTTGGCTTCAACTGTTGATATGGACACAAAAATTTTCTTTTTATTTGTCCAGCTCACCAACTTTCCACCTAGAAGCTGACAGCCTCTAGTGGTGCTTTTCCTATCAATTTTGCAACCTGCAAAATCACTATCCGAATAACCAATAAGGTCAAAACCTGAACCTTTAGGGGTACCAAAGACCAATTAAGATATCTGAATATGCGTTTGACAGCGATCAGATGGAATTCCTTAGGTTCAGCTTGATATCTTGMACATAAGCAAGTAGAATACATGATATCGGGTCGGCTAGCTATGAGATACAGCAGGGAGTCGATGATTCTTCTGTAAACAGTAACATTTATAGGTTTTCCATTTGGATCCTTGTTGAGAGTGAGTGGATGAGCCATTGGAGTCTTCATAGATGAACTGTTGGAAAAATCAAACTTCTTCAGCATGTCTCGAACATACTTTGGTTGATAAAGATACCTTTATCTGTTTGTTTGATATGGAGACCTAAAAAGAATGTTAGGTCTCCCGTCATGCTCATCTGATATTCTTTCTTCATGCGTTCAGCGAAACGAAAACATAAAGAAGGATTAGTGGAACCAAAAATAATATCATCGACATAAATTTGGACGAGAATGATGTGACCTTTAACTTTCCTAAGAAATAAGGTCTGGTCAATCTTTCCACGAGAGAATTTCTCAGAGATTAGAAAAGAAGAAAGGGTATCATACCAGGCACGAGGAGCCTGCTTTAACCCATAAAGAGCTTTATCCAACCTATAGACGTGGTTTGGATACTTAGGGTCGAGAAACCTTGGAGGTTGTTCAACATAAACTTCCTCTTGATATTTTTCTATTTAGGAAAACGCTATTTACATCCATCTGAAAGACCTTGAAGTCTCTATGGGCAGCAAATTGTAGAAAGAGTCGAATTGCTTCAACTCTAGCCACTGGTGCGAAGGTTTTGTCACAGTCAATTCCTTCTTCTTGTCTATAACCCTGAGCAACAAGCCGAGCCTTGTTGCGGGTTACCACACCATTTTCATCCAACTTGTTGCGAWAGACCCATTTGGTGCCTATCACTGATTTGTCAGATGGACGTGGGACAAGGTACCAGACTTTGTTCCTATCAAACTCAATGAGCTCTTCTTGCATAGCAAGAACCCAACTATGGTCAGAGATAACATCATTGATTTTCTTGGGTTCAACTAAAGAAAGAAAGTTGATGAAGACAGATATTACCTAGACCATGACGTGTCTTGACACCTGAATTTGGATCACCAAGAATTTGATGAATTGGATGGCTTTTAGTCCATCATTGAGCCGGTAGAGGCACTTCATCTGAATAAGCAAGTTCAAGAAAAGAATATGAGGCTTCAACACCAGTATCTTCAGCAATAGGGACTATTACCAAAGGAGCCTTAGATTTAGCGACTGAAACGAGTTCAAAAACTGAAGGCATTTCATTCACTGATGGATTAGTGTTTGAAGTAGACGGAGGAACACAGCTAATGGGCACTGCAGTGATCTCTGAAGAAGATGCGGTGGAGTGACTAGCTGTAACTGGAATGATGAGTGGATCATCTTCAGCTTCAGGAGATTCAGTGTTGTGAGGAGCATTGTAAGAAGCTTCTGTTTGTTCATAGTGAGAGAATATCCAGTTTTCTAATTCATCCTCATCATTTAAGATGAGTTTTGAATTAGCTGACTGAGATTCGTCAAAAGTGACATGAATAGATTCCTCTATTGTCTGTCTTCGTTTGTTGAATACTCTGAAGGCTTTGGATACAGAAGAATATCCAAGAAAGATTCCTTCATCAGCTTTGGGATCGAACTATCCTAGTTGGTCGCGGTTGTTGAGAGTGTAACAAGTACAACCAAATATGTGAAGAAATCTTATGGAAGGCTTTCGTCCATGGAAGAGTTCATAGGCTGTCTTCTTGAATCCTTTCACGATCAGCAATTGGTTTTGAGTGAAACAAGCGGTGTTGACAGCTTCAACCCAGAATTGAGTAGGGAGATGGGATTCGCTAAGCATGGATCGAGCAACCTCAATGATTGTTCGATTTCGTCTTTCAGCGACCCCAGTTTGTTGAGGAGTTCTCACCAAAGAAAAGTTGTGAGAGATTCCCTTGTCCTCGAAGAAGTTATCTATAGTACTGTTTTTGACTTTAGTGCCATGGTCACTTCTGATAGATTGTACTTTAACATTGTTTAGTACTTCTATCTTTTTGATGAATGAAATGATTTCTTCAGGTGCTTCATCGTTGGATCTGAGAAAGAATATCCAAGTGTACCTAGCATACTCATCAACAATAACAAGTGTGAACTTCTTTCCAGCTARGGATTGCACGTTGACTGGACCAAAGAGCTCCATATGCAATAGCTAAAGAGGTGCAGTAACTGAAGAGATTTGCTTCGACTTGAAACTAGCTCTTGTGTGTTTTTCTTTTTCACATGCTGAGCAAAGAGATTCCTTTGCCAAAGAATGTTGAGGAAGACCAGTGACAAGATCATTTCTTGACAGCTCACTGAGTGTCTTGAAGTTGAGATGAGATAGTCGTTTGTGCCATAACAAGTTAATATCTGATGAGGCTTTAGAGAAGAAGCAGCTATTCTCGGTGAGAGAAGAATTCATATTGATGATGTATACATTCTCTAGGGGAGAACCGGTTAAAGCAACCTTATCATCTTTGTCAAGAACATGACAGGAATTCTTTGAGAATTTAACTGTATAATATTTATCACACAATTGACTGATGCTTAAAAGATTGTGCTTCAGTCCTTCAACATATGCAACGCATTTGAAAGTTGTTGCACCATTGGTTAATATACCAAAACCTTTGGTATATCCTTTTCCATTTCCACCGAAGGTTACGGAAGATCCTCTTTCTTCCTTGAAATGAGTTAGAAGGAATTTATCTCCAGTCATATGTCTTGAACATCCGCTATCAAGATAGCATACGCCTTTGACATCCTGTACAAGGAAACAAAATAAGAATGCTATTGGTACCTAGCTATTGTGGTCCAGCTTTGTTAGAGGCTTCATCATCTGATGCTGAAGAACCAACATCGGTAGATGGCATCATCGAACCTGAAGAGGTTTGAGTGGAAAGAGGAACAACCTCTGATACTCTTAAGATAGTTTCAGTGGAAGTCTTCACTAAGCCTGATAAAGAGGCTTCAGTGGTAGGGACTGCAACGTCTGATGCTAAAGATTTTTCAGTAGGAGTTGTCTTCGCTGAGCCTGAAGAACAGGCTTCAATGGTTTTCTTCACCTTGGTTGATAGTGCAGCCTTTGTGGATGATTTCACCTTGGTTGATTTTTCAGCCTTGGCTACTTTCTTTCTCTTAGCTGGCGAACCAGCTTTGGCGGCAGAAGGACACTTGCTTGCAATATGTGTTTTCTCACTGCAGTGTTTACACTTCCTAAAGCTGAGAGTAGCTTTAGGGCCAGGAAGTATCAGACTAGAATCGGGACCAGCTCCAAGGATTCCCTTCTCATTGGTTCTAGGAGGAACCTTTGAGGAATTGGATTCCTTAGGTGAAAAGTTCACATTGAGCTGTGACTTGGATTTCTGATGGGATTCAGATTTCCTAGTCCTTGAAGAGGAAGAAGTTTTACAAGCTGAAGGAATAGACCTAGATCTATTAGACTTGTTAGAATTTTTGGGAAGGGATGCTGTGACAACAGATTTATCTTTGCATTCAAAACTCAAAGGAGTTTCTTCAATATGACTCTAAGTAAAATAAGAGGACTGAGAGGAAGAAGTGTTAGAAATAGAAGAGATGAAGGTACCAAATTTGAGTATGGACCTGTCTTTAACACATTCTTCCTGATAATAGAAGAATCCTAGACTAGTCTTTGTCTTGGCGGGGATCTGAGCGTTAATGATCTCAGAGGGCCTTGATGGAAGCTTTGCACCACCCTTCAATGGTAGATTTCTCAGCCTTGAGTTCAGCGATTGCTCGCTCATGCTTAGCGATAGCCTTCTCAAGTTCAAAAGTGATGGCTGGGTTTACAATAACCTGATCTTTAAGATTTTCCTCGACAGAGGTCAGTTCTATGATCTTAGAATGGCAAATCTTCAATTGCTCTTGAAGATCAACTTTAAGCATTTCTACTTTCGATTTGCCATTGAGGGCATTGTAAAGGTCAACCGTCAGCGTATCTAGTGCAGAAAGACTAGAAGAAGACGAGGGTTCATTCAAGAAACATACGTGAGTAGAAGAAGAAGATGGCTCAGAGGAAGTAGATGCTTCTGAAGATCCTTCATCTGCATCTATGGCCATCAAGCAAACATAGGCTTTATCCTCTTCATCCGAAGATGATTCATCAGATGACTCAGCCCAGTGATGCTCTTCAGCAATAAGGCCTTTAGCCTTTCGCTGGTTGTTCTTCATCTTCTTGTACTTTTCCTTCAGTTTTGAGAATTTCTCATCTTTGGTCCTGAAGGAGGAAGGAGCTTTAGAAGATGGCGTCGCAGTCTTTTTTGATCTGCATTCACCTGTAAAGTGTTCGGGCCGGTGACAATTGTAGCAGACAGTTGAAGCTTTGTCTATTCTTTCAGACTTTGGCTTTTCCCTAAGGGACAGCTGAGGAGATTTGCAGAAGTTGCTCTTACTGGCGAACCTCCTAAATGACTTAGTCTGGAGTGCGAGGGACTCATCAAAATCTGTTAGATCAGATTCTGGAATTTACTTAGAGATAGAAGAATCTCTCTCCATGATAACAACAGGAGGAAAAGAAGAAACAAAAGGGGTAGAAGAAGTTTCAACTGAAGAAGCCGTAGAGATCAAAGCCAAAGGAGAGTTTTTCATTTCCATGGACTCTCTTACAAGATTCCTCTTTAGTTGACGAGATTGCTCATGGTTAAGCAGAATCCCATATAAAGTAGAAAGAGAAAGAGTGGGCATGTCATTTGATGTCTTGAGACACATGGAAAAGGTGTCCCAAGACTCAAGAAGGCATTCTAGAAACTTCATTAAAGTTTCAGAATTAGAATATTCCCTGCCAACAGCCCTAAGATCAATAAGAAGGCAGTTAAATCTTTGATGTACTTCAGACAGCGTCACAGACTTTCCACAGAGAAAGCTTTCATACTGTCTTACTAGATTGATCTTTCTGATCTCTTGAACCTGAGTGGTTCCGTCATATTAGACACAAAGTGTGTCCCACATGGATTTAGAGGTTTTGAGTTTCATCACTGAGTGATAAATCTCATCAGGAAGAAACATAGCTATTATAGACTGAGCACGCGTGTCTATAGCTATTTTATTCTTATCTTCAACGCTCCATTGATGTGGGAGCTTTGGAATCTGCCTTTCAGAAATCGCGATAGTCGTAGCTGTTGCTGGAACAGCCGGAGCAATAGCAAATGGAATATAGATGGTCCATTTTTTATATAATGTGCAATTTCAGGATCCAAACTTACCAGAAAGAGGGACATCCGGTTCTTCCAGAGACTAAAATTGTCACGGACAAACTTGGGAGGTTTGGCAAGAGAGCCATTATCTTTTTTGTGTGTGTGTGTTTGTAATTTGTAAAGCCACTTGTAAGCGGTAAAGTTATCTAAGAAAGGAGATAAACTACTACTGAAAACAACTAAACAGAAAGATAGAGAGAAAGCACTGCTCTGATACCACTTGTTGGTGCCTTAAGGGTCTACAAGATTAGTAAAACAGTTTGTAGGGGGGGATGAATACAAACACAATAATTTCAAATTTAAAATATATATTGATAAAGAAAATCAATACAGATTTTACAAGATTGTTTGTGGAAAGATAAGGTGATAAAAACCTATATAAACAATCTTTAATTACACACTAAATCTTAGCAAATACAAGAAAAGAAATGCTGTAAAGAAGATCTTTTACTTAAGCTAGAAAATGCTTGAAGTAAGAATTAGGGTTAGAGGGTGAGTTGCGCGCACTTTGCAAGGAGAAGAAACACTTCTATTTATACCCAATGCATTAAATGTTCATTTAATGCAATACGGTAGAGTTAGAGTGCGTGGCAAGCCTCAAGAGGAAGACTAGCCCTTTCCTACATGAATAGTACAAAAAACACTATTCATGAGCAGACATCCTTACCTAAAGTTGGTGGACAATAGAGTCGACTAGTCGGCTCCGTACCGTACCAACTTCCACAAGAGTATGGGTTTGTCCTTTGTGTGAATAAGGACAAAACAACAATAATTGTGCTAAGCAAGCTTCCTTTGATCGTTGAATGCTGGAATGACCTGAAATTCTCTTCATCATTCTCTGAAGCTTGAGCAGTCTTCACATATATATAAACAGGCTTGTAATCACATAGTACCGCTTCAGATCACGTACTGGCCAGTCTATTTCTGAAGGTTCTTTGGTGTGAGTGTTGTCTTCTTGAAGTATCTTTATTTCTGATAGATTTACAATACAAGTTCTTCAGCGACCACTGAACATGCTCAGAGAAGATCGTTGGAACTGAAAAGACAGAAACATAAATACAACGTATAAATGAAAAGAGATTATCATCAAATCACTGAGAGAGAGGATCAACAGTTGGGGTAGTGCTGCAGAGGAGGGGGTGTTGATGGATGGTGGGATGAGGCTTTGTAACGCTTCTGAGAGGGACGTGATAGAAGCGTTGGTGGCTGATATTTTGGCTGAGAGGGTTTCGAATCTGGTGACCATAAGTTTTGTTGATCATCTCTCTCATTGATTTGATGATAATCCCTTTTACCTTTTACGAAGTAATATGTTTCTGTTCTTTCAGTTCCAACGATCATCACTGAGTCTGTTCAGTGATCGCTGAAACATTTATTGTAAATCCTACAGCGACAGCGATACTTCAAGAAGATAAAACTCATACCAAAGAACCTTCAGCAAAAGTCGAAGATTGAGACTAAAGATTAGTGACTAGCGCGTTTGTGATCAGAAGCGGCATTCATAGGTTACAACCTGGTCAACATATGTGTGAAAACTGCCCAAGCGTCAGCGAATGCGAAAGAGACCTTCAGTGTTATTCCAACATTCAATGATCAAATGAAGCTTGTTGTGTAAGATTGTTTTTGTCTTATCCTTCCACACACAAGGGAGAAACCCATACCCTTTCTAGAGTGTAGTACGGTACATAGCCGATTAGTTGACTCTATTACCCACCAACTCCATGAAAGGATGTCTGCTCATGAATATACATTTCTACTATTCACTGTAGCAAAGGACATGTTTTTCTTTAAAAGTTTGATGCATGTTCAAACCCTACTGAATTGAATTAAATGTGCATTTAATGCAATGGGTATAAATAGATGAGTGCTCTTACCATGCAGACCACTACTACTTATGTGAAAGAACACACACATCTATGAACATTTACGTTTCAAGCAAGTTAGAATCCCTCTCTAGTATTCTAAAAGTTCTTACCACAGAAGAACATGTTTCCTTCTTTATCATTCAGCATATATTTTCTATTTTGCTAAGAATATTTGTATGTAAACTTAGATTGTTTTAGATAGGTTATCTTTACCTTGTCTATTTCCGCATGCAATCCATAATTTTTTTATTGATCTTTCTTTATCAATATATATTCTTAATTTGGAAAGTTTTCTGTGTTTGTATTCACCACTCCATTCTACAAACAGTTTCTATAAAACTCTTGTAGACCCTACCGAGATCAACAAATGGTATCAGAGCAGTGTTTTCTTCTCTTCTTCCTTAGTTGTTTTTCTGCATTTTATTATCTCTCGTTCTAGATAATTTTACTGCTTTCAAATGGCTTTTCAAACCACAAGCACAAACTTTCACGACAATGGCTCCCTTGCCAGACCTCCCCGGTTTATCAGAGCCAACTTTAATCTTTGGAAGAATTGGATGTCCCTCTTTCTGGAAGGTGTGGATCTTGAAATTCCACACTATATAGAAAATGGACCATATGTTCCACATGCTATATCTTCGGTTGTTCCCGAAACAGCTATGACTGCCGCGATTCCTAAGCTCCCTCGTTAGTGGAGTGAAGAAGACAAGAAGAAGATAGCTATAGATACTCGTGCGAGATCTACAATAGCTATGTCTCTTCCTGACGAGGTTTATCACTCAGTGATGAAGCTTAGGACCTCGAAATTGATGTGGAACACTCTTTGTGATCAATATGAAGGAACCTCTCAGGTTCAAGAATCGAGGAAGATAAACTTAGTAAGACAATACGAAAGCTTTCTCTGTGGAAAGACTAAGATGTTGTTTGAAGTACATCAAATGTTTAATTGTCTTTTACTTGATTTAAGGACAGTTGGCAGAGAATATTCCAACTCGGAAACTTTAACGAAGTTTCTGGAATGTTTACCAGAATCTTGGGATACTTATGCCATGTGTCTCAAAATGTCCAACGACATGTTCTCCCTCTCTCTTAGCACCTTATATGGAATACTACTCAATCACGATTAGTCTCGACAACTGACAATCTAATAAAGGATTCCAGAGACATGAAAAGCTCTCCACTATATTTGATCTCTGAAGATTCTTCAATTGACCTCCCATCTTCTTCTTCTTCAGTTCTTCCTCATGTTACTATAAATGAGTTAGACACTACTAACTCTGAGGATCTATCAGAGTCTGATCTTGCAGACTTTGACGAATCACTAGCGCTTTTAACTAAGTCTTTTAGAATATTTGCGAGAAAAAGTAATTTCCGCAGATCTCCCATGCTAACCATTAAGAAAAAGCCAAAGTCAGATACTGTTGACAAGGCTTAAGCGGTCTGCTACAATTGTCACCGTAAAGGTCACTTTGCAGGTGAGTACAGGTCAAAGAAGGCTACGATGCCATCCTCGAAAACCCCTTCCTCCTTTAGATCTAAAGATGACAAATACATGAAGATAAAGGAAAAATATAAGAAGATGAAGAGTTCTCATCGAAAGGCCAAAGGTCTTGTCGCTAAAGAGCATCACTAGGCTGATTCGTTTAATGAATCATCCTCTGATGAAGAAGACATGGCCTATCTTTGCTTAATGATCAAGGATGTCAAAAAAGAATCTTTTGAGACGTCCACTTCCCATGATCCCTCATCATCCTCTCCTGCTCAGGTATGTCTTCTAACTGAACCCTCTTTTTCTTCGTCTTCTAGCCTATCAGCGTTAGATACGTTTGATGGTGGACTTTTACAATGCCATAAATGGCAAATCTAAAGCATAAATGCTTAATCTTGATCTTCAAGAACAGTTGAAGATTTGTCATTCCAAGATCAAATAATTGACTAAGATCGAATAAGATCTTAAAGATCAGGTCATTGAGAACCAACCCATCACTATTGAACGCGAACAGGCTATTGCTGAGCATGAGCAAGCAATTGCTGCACTCAAGGCTAAAAAGGCTACCATTGAATGATGGTGCAAAACCTCTATCAAAGCCTCTGAGATCATTAACGCTAAAATCCCTACCAAGATAAAGACTGGCCTAGGTTTTTCCTATGATTAGGAAGATAGTGTCACTAACAAGTCCATGCTCAAGTTTGGTACATTTGTCTCTTCTATTCTTGACACTTCTTCCTCTCAGTCCTCTCTTACGGAGAGTCATCATGATGGAACTTCTTCGAGTTCAGGTTGCAAAGACAAAGGTTAATCCATTGTCATAACACCTTCTCCTAAGAAGGATAACAAGTCACATAGATCTAAATCTATTCTTTTAGCTTGTGCAGCTTCTTCTTCCTCATGGATCAAGAAGTCTGAATCTTCTCAAAAATCAAAGTCTAAGCTCAAGGTGAATGCTTCACTTAAGGACTCCAAATCCTCAAAAGTTCCCCCTAGAATTAATGAGAAGGGAATCCTTGGAGCTTGTCCCTCTTTTTCTCTATTACTTTCTTGCCCTAAAGCTAGCTTCAACTATAGGAAGTGTAGACACTATGGTGAAACTACACATATTTCTAGTAAGTGTCCTTCTACCACCAAGGCTGGTCCCCCTAGCCAAGGCCAAGAAAGTAGCCAAGGCTGAAAAATCTACCAAGGCGAAATCTACCACTAAGGTTGTTAAAACAACCAAAGTGAAGACAACTACTGACACTAAGTGAAGATACCCACTGACTCTATCTCTTTAGCTTCAGAGGTCATTCTTAATCCCATTGAAGCCTCTTCTTGTGACATCCATTATTTTTGGATATGAGGTTAGCACCTTATAGGATCTCTAAGATAAGAATTATATTAGGATCTAGTCAGGTTGATTGGAACTCATCTTACTTAGTTCCCAAAATATAGTTCAGAAAGTCTTATTACGATGGGTAATTGATAAAGTTAGTTTATGTAATGCCAAGTTCATTAAAATTCTCCAAACAAAATAAAGTTGATATTATAAAAGTCGAAATTTAATTATAAAAGCTTTATTTTAATGTCCAAATAATTTTACGAAAATTTGAGTTTTTACCTAATACTGATAATTTTATCAGTATTTGACAAAATACATTTACTTTAATTATATAGTTGGGCTGAAAATTTTTATAAGAAAATTTTAATTAAAGTTGGGTTTGGGCTTTAAAAAGTCCAGCCCATTTGATTTAATTAAACCCACATATAAATACCCTCTTTTATTTGAAAAATTCATTCTACCTCTTCATTTTAAACAAATCATTTCCTCTCAAAAACACAGCCGATTCTTCATCTAAAATTGTCTTGAAGAACATTCAATCTTCAAGAAGACTCAAGGAAAAAGGTAATAGGAATCTCAATCAAAAATCTTCATCTTCTACACTTCCTTCTCTTCTTTTGAATTTGGAAACTTTCTGGAGATTTAAGGGGGAGATTATACATCAAAGACATGAAAATGTCTTCAAAATGATGATAATCTATGATCCACAAACTTAGAAATCTAAGAAAATTAGATAAAACACAATGCATGTGGGATTTAACCATTTAGAGAAAAAATTTGAAACTAACAGTTTCTGTTAACTGTTGGGTCGACAGTATCTTATGAGCTTTAAGTCCAAACATTCCAATTTTCCTCTAAAATGTACTTTGATGAGTTAGGGTTCTTTTCCAATTGGAATCATGTAAATTGAAGGAGTTTTGACCATTTTGAGAAAGTTTTTGAAACTAATTGTGTACGCAGCAAAATTTTCAAAAGTAGGTAAATCCTACTTTAAAAGTTTATAACTCCATCAAAACTTATCCAAATTACTTGATTTTTCTTCTGGAATTTGATTTGGTGAGTTGTTGTTCTGCTGTTTTTGGTTTCATTCAAAATTATTGAGTTTTAAGCATTCAAATGTTTAACACAAGATTCTGGTGCAAGATAATGCTTGTCACGCCCCAAAATTTTTATTTTTTTTATCGAGTGTTGTGACGTCATTCTTAATAACTTATGTCTTGAACAAAAGTACAAACTTAAAATTTCAAACACACATAATATGTTTAACATAATTCTTTACATAATTCCGGAAGCATAAAATACTTTAATATAATCAATGCTAATTAAAATATCTAATCAAGCATGATTCAAAAACATAGTCCCGTCTTTCTTCATTCACTCGTCTACTGACAAATGACACATGAGATATATACATGTATATAGTATAAGCAAAAATCTTAGTGAATACAATATGGTTTCATGATCACATGCACACACAAAACAGTGTTTTAGTGTATTTTAAATATTATCTTGCAAGTGAGGCCTCGGCTCGTCACTTTTCTTTGCGTATGTGGCGTATTCTATGGACGAGGACTCCAAGACCTCGGAATTGCAAGCCCTCCTTTCAT
>NW_020200728.1:72411-74120 GCF_001531365.2 Cynara cardunculus var. scolymus
GGAACGACTTGATGTTCAGCAAATCGAGATTTTTCTATAAAAGTCTCTACATATTTCTCCACAGTCATACTTCATTGCTCTAAACGTAAAAACTCACTTTCTAATATCCTCATCTGGAGTGGAGAGAAATACCTCTCACTCATTAATCCCTTAAACTCATCCCAAGAGAGAGATGCAGTGTTTGCCAATCCCCTAGTGGCRCGAACTGATTTCCACCAATGAAATGCATTTGACTTAAACATAGTTGATGCATATTGTGTCATGTCACTAGGTGCACAATGACAAGTCAGGAAGCAACTTTCTATCTCGTCTAACCAGTTCATAGCTGCTAAATGACCATTTTTCTCCTCGAAAATAGAAGGACGGGTGCTGGTGAAGGATTTGTAACTACATCATTTGTTAACGGGTTTCTTAACTTCTTTATTATCAGACCATTAGCATTCATTGACCTTGTCACTCTTTTCGACATTCTATAATAATGAACATTTCCACCTTTAGTATACCTATGCACGCTATTTTATTCTTGTTATAAAATTTCACTATGCACAAAAATTAAACTTCACGTATTTTCCTTCCTCGTTCGATGGTTGGGACTCGTCCCCATCACTAACCATCTCACTATAAAGATAGGCGAGCCATACATACATATAATACATGTAACTTTATCACCAATTTTGCATATAACAAAATCATTTAATGCAAGTATCATATAACGCGTTCCAAATAATTTATACCAAGTACCGATCACAAGGTGATAAGGTCAAAACATATTTCTCATTTTTTTATGCTCGTGATCCTTAACATGTGTACTCCTTTCTTAGTCCTTGAAACTTTCTATCTCCAAATTTAGTTGTCACTTATCCTCCTTCTAACTTCTCTCGGCTTACAATAGTTACTAGGCGAATGTATACGGTTGTTGGTTAACTCGTATCTAGGCATTATAAATTATCAAAGAAACTTAAGACAATGGCTAAGTAAAAACTCATGATTACTTAATGATTACCTAGGTACTTAAGTCAAACACTTATTAATCCGTTCGACTACCAAATAAAAAAATGATCAAGCCGGTATCTTAAAGGTTGGAATTCTTTTCTTGCCCTATGTGGGCTTTCGGAGGTCCACAACTTAACCAATCATACAGTTCTATATGTCACTTCTTATGGTTATATCGACTAGAAAATAAGTAGTGATCAAACTTAGGTAGATTCATTTCTTAGTCCTAGCTCCTAGGAGTGGAAAATTAGCAATTTTATAATTCACTTGACTAAGAGCTTCATGACTAAAGATCACATAATGTCCTTCACAGACTCTCACCATCTAATTCCTAGTTTAAGTCTAAGCTAACAATAAGTAAGTTCACTTAAACTATGGCTTTGATACCAACATGTCACGCCCCGAACTTTTTTTTTTCCGAGTGTTGTGACGTCATTCTTAATAACTTATGTCWTGAACAAAAGTACGAACTTAAAATTTTGAGCACACATAATATGTTTAACATAATTCGTTATATAATTGCGGAAGCGTAAAATACTTTAACTAATCAATGCTAATTAAAATATCTAATCAAGCATGATTCAAAAACATAGTCTCGTCTTTCTTCATTCACTCGTCTACTGACAAATGACACCTGAGATATATAHAWGTATAGTATAAGCAAAAAGCTTAGTGAATACAATATGGTTTCATGATCACATGCACACACAAAACAA
>NW_020200728.1:74762-76443 GCF_001531365.2 Cynara cardunculus var. scolymus
ACGTCGGCTAGGGTCAACCTTGGTCAACTATGCTTAAGAACGTTCCTCACATCAACTAAAATTATAGGAACGTGAGTTCCGATATAAGGTGTATCGTCTAGCTATATGTCTTAAAACTATATCACAAACGCTTTTAGGACCATAGCCCCTCTCGTTGTATTGACCAGAGCCCCTCTGGTTGTATTGACCAGAGCCCGTCTCGTTGTATTGACCAGAGCCCCTCTGGTTGTATTGACCCGAGCCCCTCTGGTTGTATTGACCAGAGCCCCTCTGGTTGTAAACCATACTTAGAAAATAATTCAACATCCAGGACCAGAGCCCCTCTTAGAATATATTTCAACATCTCTTCCAGAGCTTCAGGTTTCACGACCAGAGCCTCTGGTTGAACCAACCCATACTTAGAATATATTTCGACATTCAGGACCATAGCCCCTCTGGTCTCTCTTCTAGAGCCCCTCTGGTCTCTCTTCCAGAGATTCTGGCTTCACGACCAGACCCTCTGGTTGAATCAAACCATACTTAGAAAATAAATCAACATCAAGGACGAGAGCCCCTCTAGTCTCTCTTCCAGAGCTTCTGGTCTTCATGACCAGAGCCTCTGGTTGTACTAACCGGCACCTCTGACTCATATAATTTCTTAAAAACGGTCTTTAGATAAACCTTCAACCAATAAGATAGTCTTTTTCATAAAACGATCAATTATAAAAAGTTCATGTTCGACCAGAGCCTCTGGTTCTACTAACCAGAGCTTCTGGTTCCAAAGACATGACCAACCAGAGCCCCTCTGGTTCAACGTGAAAGTCAACCCGAGCCTCTCTGGTCTGTTTTTCATGAAAAAATTCTATGTATAAAACTTCTTTTCTTAAAACTTCAAAAGCATGATTTTGACATAGAAGCTCTTATCAAAAGATACAAAACCTTTAATCCAATTTAACATATATAGTAAAAACTTGCTCATCCTCCAAATCAAATACGAGAATCCTATATTTCAAAATCTAAGATCAGAGCCTATCTGATTCCTCATGAAAACAATCATTCTGGTTCAAAACACTTTTAACCAATACCAATGGCCATAGGCCAAGTTTTCCCCTTCTCAAGGGGGAAACTGTCCTTTAGGACCAGAGCCCCTCTGGTTGTATTGACCAGAGCCTCTCTGGTTGAACCAACCAGACTTTGAATATATTTCAACACAGGACCAGAGTCCCTCTTGTCTCTCTTCCTGAGCTTCTGGTCTTCACGACCAGAGCCTGTGGTTTCACTAACCAGACTTGGAATATAATTCGACATTCAAAAACTAAAATCTGAGACATTAGGCTACTAAGGTTTTATAGAGGACCTAAAAACGAAGCCATCCATATAAAGAACTCAAAATGTGGTTGAGTATTTTACCTCCAATCGTCAATAAACGGAGCTTTTCGAATCCCAACTTCACCCTCCGATTTCTCCTTCGACACTCAACGAAAGTTTGGTTTTCTTGGAGCAAGAATGGAGAGCAAAGTGTAGTCTATATATATATTGAAATTTTTGTCGTAGTAGTTGAATATTCAGACCAATAGGGAGCTTCAAAGGAAAGGTCGATTTCGTATCTCTGAATTTGCAGATTTGATGCATATTTACAAAACATGTCCTTCTGCATTTGCAGGTCTGATGCATATTTACAAAACAGGTCCTTCTGCATTTG
>NW_020200728.1:77338-79094 GCF_001531365.2 Cynara cardunculus var. scolymus
ACATTATACACATACTTGAATATCATATTGATAATAACAAGTCATCATAATCTTTCTCATCAACATCACCTTTCATATCATGCATATATTTAAATATCATGCACATAAATATAATCAAGTTAACATCATATGCATATAAACATATCATGCATATATCATGGATAAAAATACTTTTGTAATAATCATGTATATATCCCATAAAAATCGCATAATGTACTCACTTGATAATGAAGATTGCTTAACTAACGTCCCTGACTGGTAACCTACAATTTATAATAGCAAATAGCATATAAATGATTAATTTCTCCCAAAGGCTAACATAAAAGTCAACTTATGGTCAACTACGTCGGCTAGGGTCAACCTTGGTCAACTATGCTTAAGAACGTTCCTCACATCAACTAAAATTATAGGAACGYGAGTTYYRAHATAAGGTGTATCGTCTAGCTATATGTCTTAAAACTATATCACAAACGCTTTTAGGACCATAGCCCCTCTCGTTGTATTGACCAGAGCCCCTCTGGTTGTATTGACCAGAGCCCGTCTCGTTGTATTGACCAGAGCCCCTCTGGTTGTATTGACCCGAGCCCCTCTGGTTGTATTGACCAGAGCCCCTCTGGTTGTAAACCATACTTAGAAAATAATTCAACATCCAGGACCAGAGCCCCTCTTAGAATATATTTCAACATCTCTTCCAGAGCTTCAGGTTTCACGACCAGAGCCTCTGGTTGAACCAACCCATACTTAGAATATATTTCGACATTCAGGACCATAGCCCCTCTGGTCTCTCTTCTAGAGCCCCTCTGGTCTCTCTTCCAGAGATTCTGGCTTCACGACCAGACCCTCTGGTTGAATCAAACCATACTTAGAAAATAAATCAACATCAAGGACGAGAGCCCCTCTAGTCTCTCTTCCAGAGCTTCTGGTCTTCATGACCAGAGCCTCTGGTTGTACTAACCGGCACCTCTGACTCATATAATTTCTTAAAAACGGTCTTTAGATAAACCTTCAACCAATAAGATAGTCTTTTTCATAAAACGATCAATTATAAAAAGTTCATGTTCGACCAGAGCCTCTGGTTCTACTAACCAGAGCTTCTGGTTCCAAAGACATGACCAACCAGAGCCCCTCTGGTTCAACGTGAAAGTCAACCCGAGCCTCTCTGGTCTGTTTTTCATGAAAAAATTCTATGTATAAAACTTCTTTTCTTAAAACTTCAAAATCATGATTTTGACATAGAAGCTCTTATCAAAAGATACAAAACCTTTAATCCAATTTAACATATATAGTAAAAACTTGCTCATCCTCCAAATCAAATACCAGAATCCTATATTTCAAAATCTAAGAGCAGAGCCTCTCTGATTCCTCATGAAAACAATCATTCTGGTTCAAAACACTTTTAACCAATACCAATGGCCATAGGCCAAGTTTCCCCTTCTCAAGGGAGAAACTGTCCTTTAGGACCAGAGCCCCTCTGGTTTTATTGACCAGAGCCTCTCTGGTTGAACCAACCAGACTTTGAATATATTTCAGCACAGGACCAGAGCCCCTCTGGTCTCTCTTCCAGAGCTTATGGTCTTCACGACCAGAGCCACTGGTTTTACTGACCAGACATGGAATATAATTCGACATTCAAAAACTAAAATCTGAGGCATAAGGCTATTAAGGTTTTATAGAGGACCTAAAAACGAAGCCATCCATATAAAGAACTCGAAATTTGGTTGAGTATTTTACCTCCAATCGTCAATAAACGGAGCTT
>NW_020200728.1:79494-83248 GCF_001531365.2 Cynara cardunculus var. scolymus
AACAGAGGTCGTTTTCGCACTTCTGAATTTGCAGGTCTGATGCATATTTACAAAACAGGTCCTTCTGATTTGGACCTGCTTACATCTGACCCAACCCCTTAACTATCACGAATTTTCAACTTTCACCCATGTCCCGACTTTTTCTTTCACTTTTGGTCCGATTTTTAACTTATTTTTAAGATTTTGATAATTATTTCTTTAACTAACCACATAAATATTTTAACACCTCAAATAAATTTAATAAATAAAAAATTATATATTTAAAGACTAGTACAATATATATATATATATATATATATATTTAAAATTTTGGGTTTTACAATGCTGTTGGACAGAAACCTTCATGTCTGTGCTAAATAGCATAACTCTCTCAAAATGTAATGAAATTGTGTAATTCTTCTTCTGGAAGTTGAGTAAATGTGTTGAGTTTACGATCCAATTGGAATCATTGAAAAATATTGAGTTTAGACCTTCCATTTGATAAAAAATCTGACAGAATGTAATCTTTTCAGAATACTCTGTTACCTCCAAATATGCTGGACATTTGACTGACTAAAATAGTTCCAAAAGAAGTGGATTCTAGAACACAGTTACCTAAAACAGTAAGCTTGTTAGTATAAAAATTTGGACATAAAATGATTTGTGGAAAGTCCCTTTTGTCAGTGAAATTTACAGTACTAAAAATTCTAGAAACATAATGTATATCCTGTTCAAGTATTCTTCATGTGTTGAAGATTTGGACTGTTTTAACAAGCACACGATAAGTATCAACTTTATTACATAAAAACTTATTGGGATTACATAAGATATACTTAACTTTATCTTTATCGAAACCCTATAGGTGATCTAACTTCCGGATACTGGACTGTTTAGGAAAATCTAGAATGGGCGATTAGAGCATCAAGTGTTATCAAGCTCTTGGTTATTCAAACAGCAACTAAAGTGAGTTTCACGACCCCATTTTTGCTGTTTTTTAGTTATTTTTAACTGGGGGGAAGAGCATGAAGTTAAGCAAACTATACGGTGGTTTAAAATTAATGGACTACGATAGTTTACTCTATTGTTATGTATGTCATGAAATATTGACTGGTTTGTTTTTGCACTATGATATAAATGTAAATTGATGTGTTTGAGATATATTTTTCCAAATAAAGTCCCCTCCGTACATGCTACTTGTTAACTCGGGTACATTCCCGAGCCAGGGTAATTGTGGATARCTGCTATTGTGATGACAGACCCCCCCAGAAAGCGGTGCACATTATCTATGTTTGCTAGTCTAATCATGTGGAATTTGGATCGCCGCTGAATTAGTACTATTACGAACTGTGGGACCTAAGTAAGTATACGGGCTACTTATGGTCGTTCGTAAACCATGGGGCACATTGGTCAGGGAAGGCTCAATAGCATCTCAAGTTTTTAAATACATTGTTAATGGTTTACATTTATTATGTGCAAAAGTTATGTATAGTTTGCAAGAATTGATATATGCACTGTAATGTTTTATGCATATGAAAACTCGTGAACTCACCATCTCTTTGTAGTTGACGTTTTATGTTTCATGCTGTTCAGGAAATAATTAAAGATGTGAAGCTTTTGGAGCATATTTGTAACAAATGATTTTGTGTATTTTATATTAAACACCAACTTGGTTATGGATGTAAACTTATTAGAACTTATGGTGTTATTTATTATATGTTGTTGTGACACGCTTGCCTGTTACATCTCGTGTTTCCGCTTTAACGGGGTGTGACACTTCTCCAGGTTCAGTGAAGCATTATGCGGACACTAGTTCTTCAGTTTCAGTGGATGATGCTTCTACCATTGCTGGACCCAAATAGAATGGGTACCAAAGCATTTTTAAGGCATTTGGTATCTCCATAGTGGATGCTCAAGACATATGACTGGAGACAAATCCTTGCTTATCAACTACAAAGATGAAAGAGGCCCTTCCGTAACCTTTGGAGGTAACAGAAAAGGATATACCAATGGTTTTGGTGTATTAACCAATGGTGCAACCAGATTCATTCGTGTTGCATTGAAGGACTGAAGCACAACCTACTCAACATCAGTCAACTGTGTGATAAAGATTTCATAGTGAAATTCTCCAAGAATTCATGCTATGTCTACAACAAGGATGATAAGGTTGCCCTAACCGGCTCTCGTCTAGAGATTGTCTACATGTCACACCCCGCTAAAGCAGAAATACGAGATGTAACAGGCAAGCGAGTCATAGCAACAGCTAATAAATAACACCATTTCAAGTTGTACAAAAACAAATCCAGTTTATCGACATAACCGAAATTAGAATGAATACAACTTTCTCAAAATGCTCCAATTTCGGACTTAATCGATCTTGCCACAAGTATGCTTCCAAAATAGAACCAACTTTACGTAAATCCTGAAAAGCAAGAAAATAAAACAAGGTCAACTACAAAGAGTTGGTGAGTTCACGGGTTTTCATATGCACAATACATTTCAATACATAAACCAAGTAATTGCAAACTTATGCGAATTCTATGCACTTAATAAATGTAAATCTTTCATGATGTAGAACTTGAGACGCTACCGAACCCTACTTAGGTCCCACAGTTCGATATAGTACTAATTCAGCGGTAGTCCAAATTCCACATGATTAGACCAAGAAAAACGTAGGTAATGTGCACCCCTTTCTGGGTGGGAATGTCAACACAATAGCGGTTAACATTTATTCAAAGTGCAATAACAGTTAACAAATATATCTTAGAAAAACCCAACCAAGCAGTTCCTTAGTACAGAGGTTTCAAGCAAAGCATCGAGTAAGCAGTTCCTTAGCCCAAAGGTTTTACATAAATAAACATGCAAAGTTTGCTCAATATCATGCTTTTCCCCCATAAAATAATCAAAAGCAGTAAAAGTGGGGCCGTGAGAACTCACTAATTTGATGAATATCCAGAGGTTGCCCTTAGAAGCTTTCTAGGCTCGCCCGAACTTCCTGAACATACCAATATCCAGCGCTAAATTACTTAAAAGGTTTCTTGCCCAAGGTAAAGCAAAGTGGCTTTCAATGCAATGCCATCAAGGTTTTTATAAAATAAAACCCGATATTTTAATATTTACTTTTTAAAAGGAACCTTCCAAAAATCCACCTAGGGACATCATCTTAAGTCATCCAAAACAATGATGACAACCGCCAATTTCTAAAATCAGGAATTTTTTAGTGGGTTTGAGACTCTTCTTAAATACTCTACAACCTTGAGTCACACGTCCCCAAAATCGATTGCATGCACCAAGAATGACATCAATGATGGGGAGCGGTCTCAAGCTCATCATTTTCAAGAATTTAAACTCTAGCTTGAGTCATCATCTTCGAACAAACTCCAGAAAATAAATTCCGATTCCAACGAGTTTTAAAGATCATAAATCTGATTAAAGATGCATGCAAGATCCTATCATACATAAAATATGATTAGACCTCACATGCAAGGATTCTCTCCTACTTTCTTAGAGATTAAAGAATATGGATCACAGATTATCACCCTTTCGAAGACATTTGCAGGTCTTTGATGAACAATCTCCCCTCTTTAATTCCCATAAATTTACTAAAGARTCGAGTAGTTGAAGAAGAATGAAAACTTTCGAATTTTTTTGAAGATAGAATAGCTCGAAACATACCTTTTTTTTAAGAATCTTTAGAAATCCTTAAGAACAGCAGGAACCTTTAAGGCTTGCGAGGAGATGGAATCGGCTGGAGGGTGATTGAGATTAGAGAGAGGTG
>NW_020200728.1:83623-86710 GCF_001531365.2 Cynara cardunculus var. scolymus
AATCATCGAAGCTAATCCTAGAAAGACTTAATTCTCGAAAAAGGACCTAAAATAAGGTACTAACTAGAAATTCCGAAATGACGGATTGTCACACTACATCATCCACATGGATTTTCTCTCATTGAGAATAGTTGTTTTCTCTCTAAATCTTCATTAGATATCAACTCGCTGTGGCAGTAACGACTTTCTCACATTAACTTCAGGACACTCAGCTAGTTGTCTAGAAATGATCTCGTCACTGGTCTTCCTCAACACACCTTTGCAAAGGAATCTCTTTGCTCAACATGTGAGAAAGGAAAACAGACAAGAGCTAGCTGCAAGTCCAAGCAAATCTCTTCAGTGACATCACCTCTTCAGCTACTTCACATGGATCTCTTTGGTCCAGTGAACGTGCAATCTATTGTTGGAAAGAAGTATACACTCGTTATTGTTGATGAGTACACTAGGTACACTTGGGTCTTCTTTCTCAGATCCAAAAGTGAAGCACCTGGAGAAATAATTTCGTTCATCAAAAAGATAGAAGTACTTAATAATATTAAATTATGATCTATTAGAAGTGACCATGGAACTGAATTCAAAAATAATACTATGTGTAACTTCTTTGAGGATAAGGAAATCTCTCACAACTTCTCTTTAATGAGAACACCTCAGCAAAATGAGGTCGGTAAAAGAAAAATTCAAACAATCATTGGGGCTGCTTGATCAATGCTCAGCGAATCTCATCTTCCTACTCATTTCTGGGCTGAAGCCACCGATTGTTTCACTCAAAATCGGTCGCTGATTGTTAAGAGGTTCAAGAAGACAACTTTTGAACTTTTCCATAGCAGAAAGCCCTCTCTCAGCTTTCTACATATCTTTGGTTACACGTGTTATATTCTCAACAACCATGATCAACTAGGAAAGTTCGATCCCAAAGCTGATGAAGGAATCTTTCTTGGATATTCTTCAGTATCCAAGGCCTTCAGAGTATTCAACAAACACCGACAGACATTAGAAGAAACTATTCATGTCACCTTTGACGAATCTCAATCAGCTAATTCTAACCCTTTGACGAATCTCAATCAGCTAATTCTAACCCATCATAAATGATGACGAAGAATTAGCAAACTGGATGTTCTCTCAGTTTGGACAACCTAAAGCTTCTTTCAACAATCCACACAATGCTGAAGCCCAAGAAGCTGAAGATGACCCACTTATCATTCCAGTTGCAGCTAATCACCGAAGCAAATCTTCTTCAGAGATTGTTGCAGTGCCCATTACTTGTGTTCCTCCTTCTACTTTAAACACTGATCAATCAGTGAATGAAATGCCTTCAGCATCTGAACCTTTATTAGTCGCTGAATCTGAGGCTCCATTAGCAATTGTCTCAATTGCTGAAGAATCTGCAGCTGAATCCTCATCCTCTATTTCTAAACATCTATGCTCTAATGATAATCCTCTACCAACTCAACAATGGACAAAAGATCATTCTATTCATGAAATTCTTGGTGATTCAAGTGCAGGTATTCAGACTTGTCGTGGTCTAGGTAATATCTATCTCTTTGTCAACTTTCTTTCTTTAGTTGAACCAAAAAAAATAATGATGCTATCTCAGACCCTAGCTGGATCATTGCCATGCAAGAGGAGCTCATTGAGTTTGGTACCTTGTCCGACGTCCATATGACAAAACTGTGATAGCCACCCAATGGGTCGATTGCAACAAGTTAGATGAAGAAGGTGTGGTAACCCGTAACAAGGCTCGACTTGTTGCTCAGGGTTATAGAAAAAAAGAAGGGATCGATTATGACGAAACCTTCGCACCAGTGGCTAGACTCGAAGCAATTCGACTCTTTCTAGCCTTTGCTGCCCATAGAGACTTCAAAGTCTACCAAATGGATGTAAAAAGAGCTTTCCTAAATGTAAAACTTCAAGAGGAAGTTTATGTTGAACAACCTCCAGGGTTTCTTGACCCTAAGTATCCAAACCATGTCTATCGTTTTGATAAAGCTCTTTATGGGTTAAAACAGGCTTTTCGTGCCTCGTATGATACCCTATACTCGTTTCTCATCTCTGAGAAATTCGTTCGTGGAAAGATTGACCAGATCATATATCTTAGGAAAGTTAAAGGTCATATCATTCTAGTCCAAATATATATCGATGATATTATTTTTGGTTCCACTAATCCCTCTTTATGTTTTCGGTTCGCTGATCGCATAAAGAAAGAATACCAGATGAATATGATAGGAGAACTAACCTTATTTGTGGGTCTCCAAATTAAGCAATCAGATAATGGTATATTTATCTATGAAAACTCTTATAGCTCCTCCACTCTCTCTCAACAAGGATCCAAATGGAAAGCCTATAAACGTAACTATTTGTAGAGGAATGATCGACTCCCTGCTGTATCTTACAGCTAGTCGACCAGATATCATGTATTCTACTTGCTTATGTGCACGATATCAATCTGAACCTAAGGAATCCCATCTGATTGTTGTAAAACACATTTTCACTTACTTGAAGGGAACTTCTAACTTGGGTCTGTAGTAGCCTAAGGGTTCAGGTTTTGACCTAATAGGTTACTCGGATAGTGATTTTGCAGGTTGCAAAATTAATAGAAAAAGCATCACTAGAGGCTGTCAGCTTCTAGGTGGAAAGTTGGTGAGCTGGACAAGTAAAAAGCAAAACTCAGTGTCCACATCAACCGCTGAAGCTGAATACGTTGCTGCTGGAAGTTGCTGTACCTAAGTCCTTTGGATGAAAAACCAGCTTAACGACTACAATCTTTAATTTTCTAAGATTCCTATCTATTGTGATAGCACTAGTGCTATTGCGATTGCAAACAACCCTGTTCTTCACTCCAAGACCAAACATATTGAGATCAAATATCATTTTATCAAAGATCATGTTATGAATGGTAATATTGAACTTCACTTTGTTCCCACTGATTACCAACTCGCTGACCTKTTCACAAAGCCTCTTGATGAGACAAGATTTAATATCTTGATCAGCGAACTAGGAATGAAAAATGATAAAGATTAATTTCCATCAGTTGTACGCATCAATCAGTAAGTGAAACGATTCAGTGCTCTCATTCTATCACTGAACTCT
>NW_020200728.1:87095-89272 GCF_001531365.2 Cynara cardunculus var. scolymus
AGGAATGAAAAATGATAAAGATTAATTTCCATCAGTTGTACGCATCAATCAGTAAGTGAAACGATTCAGTGCTCTCATTCTATCACTGAACTCTTTATGAACCGTCTTTATGATGACATTATCTGTTACCAATACGAGTTGCTTTGATATGCACGTAAAATTCTGAGACACGCGACCTCCTCCAAATTCCATCCAATCATGGATGAGAATGTGCCACTTTTTCATCATGACATTTCCTCAACAGTTGTATTTTCCTCTCTCATATTTCTTTTTCTCTCTCCTCCTACCTATAAATATGAGACTTCTCTCTCATTTTTTTACGCTTTCAAAATCTTTTGATGAACCTCTGCCAAAATGAACGTACAAGCAAGAACTACCTAAGAACGCTAAAAAACCTTCAACCTTTTCTTCTAAATCACTATGGTCAATACGTCTTCTTTTATATTTTGAATTGTTCTTCTTCTTTCAATGAAATTGTTATTTGTTTCTTTAAGAACTTGTTTTCTTAAAATACAAACATTAAGATTATTAACACATTATTTTTCTTGGTTATAATCTAAAGTTTCAAAACACTTCTTTGTCTTGAAAAACCCTAATATTCTCTTTGTGGATTTTTTTCATAAGAATTTTTATTGTTCTAAAACTTAAAACCTCATATTCTAATCTTGGACTACTAACAAAATTGTTATTTCTTATTTCTTAGCTCTAACAGAAAATGGCTGCCAAGAACGTGAACTTTTCATTCGGAGACGTATACTTCAAGGAAAACAACCATGTCGCCTTGTTGGACATCCCTTCCATCATATTCTTCTACGAGGAAGCCACTACATTCCTCAAGAACTCGCCAATCGTCTACGCTCTCACCTATGAACCTGTCACGGTGAAGGAAGCCCTTCAGCAATTCTGGATGACTACTGAAATTCTTCAGGTTACTAACGAGAACGGTCGACAGGTGGAGAAGATCTCCTTCAGCTTCCATTCATTAGTGGTCCTTCAATTGAAATCATCATAGCCTGTCTCAATGATATTGGCTATGCCTGGCCAACGAAGAAAGACTCCAGCGAGCTTCTCAAATTGCTGTCAAAGATCAAGAAGAAACACATGTCTACGGTGTATCAATACTTGTTCTCCCACTTCATCTAGTCCATGGGTGGCAAGACTGGAGGTCAAGATCAAGCCTCATGAGTCGTTCTCAACATCGGCGTGTCTGTCATTCACTACCGATCTGTCGACTATGCCGCTGTGATCTTCAAAGACCTGGCGTGCAAAGCATGTCACTAGCATAACCGAAAGATGAGTTTCATGTTATTATATTTAAATCAAACAAAGCCCGATCACCTATGTTTAACTTAAGTATTATGATAGGAGACTTGAATCGATTATATTATAAATATGCTCAAATTTAGAAAAAAATTATTTAAAATATGAAAAGCATGATTGTGTGTGTGTTTGCATAAATTTTGAATATCCATCGCCCTAGAACAACCAGAAGCTCTGGTTATGAGGTAAACATGGTATCTAACGCGCTAAGGCAATCAGAGGGTCAACTCTGTATCCGAATACTTGGTGGTTAGACGTAAATAAAAGGGTCTAGTCTCTATAACCCCTGCATTCAAATACTCTTACTCTGTATTAGATAAGATCTACCTTGATATAGAAAGTGAGTTTTGCGTTCTAGCTTTGGTGAAAGGATATTTGATATTATGAGTAGAGGGCCTTCAGAAGCTCTGGTTGGCTTAATATTGTGAGCCAGAAGCTCTGGTTAGAGGAACTAGAGGCTCTGGTCCTCGAAAGAAAAATATTTGATAAGTGTGTATGTTGAACCAGAGGCCGATGAATTAGAAATCCTTTATATCACTAAGTGTGAGGAACCAGAGATCGATGGATCAGAGATCCATTGGTCTGCTAAGTGTGAGAAACAAGAGGTCGATGGACCAAGAGATCCATTGGTCTGCTACGTATGAGGAACCAGAGATCGATGGACCAGAGATCCATTGGTCTACTGTGTATGAGGAATCAAAGATAGATAAACCAAGAGATCCATTTGTCTGCTATGTATGAGAAACCAAAGATCGATGGACTAGAGATCCATTGGTCTGCTATGTATGAGGAACCAGAGATCGATGGACCAGAGATCCATTGGGCTGCTATGTGTGTGGAACCAGAGATTGATGGAC
>NW_020200728.1:89632-101076 GCF_001531365.2 Cynara cardunculus var. scolymus
ATGGACCAGAGATCCGTTGGGTTGCTATGTATGAGGAATCAGAGATCGATGGACCAAGAGATCCATTGGTCTGCTATGTATGAGGAACCAGAGATGGATGGACCAGAGATTCATTCATCTACTATGTATCAGGAACCAGAGATCGATGGACCAAGAGATCCATTGGTCTGCTATGGATGAGGAACCAGAGATCGATGGACCAAGAGATCCATTGGTCTGCTATGGATGAGGAACCAGAGATCGATGGACCAAGAGATCCATTGGTCTGCTATTTATGAGAAACCAGAGGTCGATGGACAGAGATCCATTGGTCCGTTAAGTTATGAGGAACCAGAGATCGATGGACCAAGAGATCCATTGGTCTGCTATGTATTAGGAATCAGAGATCGATGGACCAAGAGATGCATTGGTCTGCTATGTATGAGGAACCAGAGGTGGATAGACCAGAGATCCATTGGTTTTCTATGCATGAGGAACCAGAGACGGATGAACTAGAAAATTCATTTATTGTTCCAAGTATGGGAACTTCAACCAGAAGCTCTGGTAATATAACCAGAGGCTCTGGTCATCCAGAGGCTCTAATTTGCTTGCCATCCTTCGTCCCTACATGGTAACTTTTGTCTTAACCCTAAGCGCTTATTGATGGTATGTCTAGTAATTAAGTTTGTTAATATCGCAGATCACTATGTCATCATCTATTCCAAGTGAATATTTGGCAGACGAATCTGGTTATGTTGTTAGTCGATCTAGAAGGAATTTATCAATCAACGAAGATGTAGACCCATATGAGCATGAGGACACAACGACTAGCGATACACCTGCTTTACCAACTGCATCAGTATTGCCTCCAACGGAGCCAGTGCCCGTTATTCCACCTCAAACATTTCATGGTCCGAGGAATAGGGTCACGGCTAGGAAAAGTGTACCACTACCTTGACGGGTGACTTTCGAGAACTCTAATAGAACAAGAGAAGAGGCATCACAATTGCAGCATGGGAGCAGAGTCTCACAGTGGTGACTGGAGTACCTGCATCATACACCCAGGGTATGATGCTGGATGAACGAGAGTGGGTGTGGGGTATTGCACTGGAAACTCAAACTCACCAGACCCGGCTGGGTTATCACCACCATATTTTGAATAATCTGTCCGATGTATTGGAGATGCACCACCAGCATATGATGAGAACATCGGATGCCGTCATCGCTGCTAGACGTGAGATTAGGAGATTGTATAAATGTCTAGTGGCGAGTGTGTTCATGGTGCTAATGTTAGGAATGCTAATCTGTTGGATGTTGCTTTATAAGCGATGACTAGCGGTTGAACATTTACTCTTTTGTGTCGAAACCTAAGATTTGTTTTGAGGGTTGTAACTAACTAAAATCCCTTAGTATCTTTTGGAAATGTACTGAATCTTGGTTGAATATAAAACTATTATGTTTAATCATGTAAATATTTGAATGATATCTACAAGATGAATATCGTATGCATCATTCTGTTGGTTAGAGATTATTGTCAACGATATTTCCATAAAAATGACGAGATTCCCTTTTAACTTAGGCCCTAGAAAATGCCGCCAAGAAGAGAAAAACTTGAAGTTGCACGACTCGTGTCAGAACAACTATTGGCCGCGCTTCCCAATATTGTCAGCCAGGTAGCTGCAGGCCTGAACGCTAACCAACCAAACAATTCTGAGCCTAGGACATCCAGGGAATGCACCTATAAATCTTTCAGATCCTGCAACCCGAAAGAATTTCATGGAACTAAGGGAGCCGTAGGATTATTAACTTGGATGGAGGGTATGGAGTCTGTCCTCCATATCAGCAAATGCCTAGAAGCAAACAAAGTAGAATACGCTGCATGCTTACTGCAAGGCATCATTGACATGGTGGAACACATTAGTTCAGACTAGGGGTCGGGAAACGGCCAACCAACTTTCATGGGAGGAGATCAAGAAACTACTTAAGGATGAATATTGTCCTAGGAGTGAACTCCAAAAGTTGGAAATAGAGTTATGGAACCATGAGATGAAAGGGGAGAACATAGCTGCATATACTACCCGATTCCATGAGTTACCAAATTTAGTGCCACATCTTGTGACACCTGAGGAAGTTCGAATCGAGTGATATATTTGGGGATTGTCTCCAGAAATTCGAGAAAATATCACCTCGGCAAACCCAAAGACCCTTCAAGAGGTAATAAACATTGTGACCAAGCTCACAAATAATGTTATTTGGTTTGGGGAATTCAACATAGGAAAAAGAAAGGTGGAAGAACTTGGGAACCAGAGATCTGGCGGAAGATTTGGCAAGAATAGGAAAGTGGTAGGAAATTTTGGGGTGCAGACCCAAGTCGTAAATCAAGGAAGCAAACCTAAGTGCAATAAATGTAAATATCTTCACTGGGGAAATTGCAGCATTTGTTAAAGATGCCATCGAGGGGCCATCCCACAAAGGATTGCCGAAAGCAATTATGTTTTGAATGTGGAAGTCTGGATCATAGGAGAAATGTTTGTCCAAAGAGAAAAAAAAGTAAATGCTAACCAAGCCCGACCAACCAATCAAAGAAACTCCAAAAGTCAAGCACGGGGCCGAGCATTTGAACTTGGAGCAAAGGAGGCTAGGCATGATCCCAATGTGGTTACATGTACATTTCTCTTGAATAATGAATTTGCATCGGTATTATTTGATTCAGGAGCAGATAGAAGTTTTGTATCGTTAGATTTTAAGCCGAAGATTAATTTAAAGCCTCAAAGATTGAAAGAAGTTTACATAGTAGAATTTGCCAATGGCCAAGAAATTAGAGCTAGAGACATAATCATGGACTGCACTCTAAGTTTAACCCATAAGGATTTTAGCATAGACCTTCTTCCGATTGAGTTAGGAAGTTTTGATATAGTTATAGGCATGGATTGACTATCCAAAAATCGAGCTGGAATAGTTTTTTCGAAAAAGATTATCCGAATTCCTCAAGAAAGAGGTGAAACACCTATAATTCAAGGAGAGGAGTCCGATCGGAAAATTATGATAGTATCATGCATGAAGATGCGGAAGTACTCAAAAAAGAATTACCTTGCATTTTTGGCACACGTTATAGACAAGAAGGTCAAAGAGAGATGTATTGAAGATTTCCCTGTAGTTCGAGAGTTTCCTGAGGATTTACTAGGACTACCCCCTCCTAGACAAGTCAAATTCGATATCGACTTAATTCTTGGAGCTGCCCCAGTGGCAAAAGCACCATACCGATTGGCCCTAACAGAGATGCAAGAAATGTCGGTACAACTTCAAGAATTATTAGATAAAGGATTCATAAGACCTAGTTTTTCACCATGGGTTGTACCAGTTCTATTCGTTAAAAAGAAAGATGGGTCAATATGAATGTGTATTGACTATAGAGAGCTAAATAAGTTGACTATCAATAATAGATACCCTCTTCCTAGAATCGATGATCTATTCAATCAACTTCAAGGTGTCGTATACTTTTCAAAGATCGATCATCGATCCAGATATCATCAAGTGAGAATTCGAGAAGAGGACATTCCCAAAACTGCATTTAGAACCCGGTACGACCATTGCGAATTTTTGGTTATGCCATTCGGGTTAACCAATGCACCGACAGTCTTTATGGATCTAATGAATATGGTTTACAGAACATGCCTGGATAAATTTGTAATTGTCGTCATAGATGACATATTAATTTATTCACGAAGCAAAAAGAATCATGAGTAACACCTAAGATTGATATTAGAGCTACTTAGGGACCATAAATTGAATGCAAAATTCTCCAAATGCGAATTCTGGATTCGTGAAGTACAATTTCTTACTCACGTGATTAAAGAAAAAGGGATTCATGTAGATCCTGCAAAGATTGAGGCCATTCATAAATGGAAAACCCAAAGAACCCCGACGGAAATTCGTCAATTTCTTGGTTCGGCAGGTTACTATCAACGATTCATTGCGAATTTTTCAAAAATTGCGCAACCACTCACAGTTTTAACTCAAAAAGATAAGAAGTTTGTTTGGGAAGAGAAACAAGAGGAAGCATTCGAGACTCTTAAGCATAGGCTATGTAATGCACCTACACTATCATTACTAGAAGGTTCAGAAAACTTTGTGGTATATTGTGACGCATCACATCAACAATTAGGATGCGTACTTATGCAAAAAGATAAGGTCATTCCATATGCCTCAAGACAACTCAAAGTGCACGAGAAGAACTATGCTACGCATGACCTAGAATTAGGAGCCGTAGTATTTGAGCTTAAGATTTGGAGAAATTACCTTTATGGTACGAAATTGTTATAACCTGGTTTCAGATAACCTAGGTCAAGGTAAATTTTACGTGATTATTTAATAAATTATATGATGGTATGCGTGAATGTGGCAACAATACATGCTACATGAAATAAGTGCATACATGTTTAAGTGCATACATTTTGGATAATATGAATATGTTATTGAGATAGTGATACCTTAGTAATGAAGCAAATAGGTCTTTACAATAATAAAATCCACACCGTCATATCCAATTTTATATTAATAAAATCCTCCCTCGCCTAGTTGAGAATATTTAAAGAAAAGTTTGGATAAGGTTATCCTTATCACTGTCATTCTTTTAGAAAAAGAACCTATGTGTGTGAGATAAGGTGTTCTTCAAGAATTGTTGCTTCAAAAGTACTTGAAGATTTTGTGTTAAAGTAAAGCTTTTGCTGTGTGTTTATCATCANTGTGTGTGAGATAAGGTGTTCTTCAAGAATTGTTGCTTCAAAAGTACTTGAAGATTTTGTGTTAAAGTAAAGCTTTTGCTGTGTGTTTATCATCAAGAAATCTGTTTGATAAGGTGAGTGGTTTTGAAACTAATTTACTCATACATTTGTGTATCAACTGTTGAGTTTTGATATTGGTTTTGAGGTTAAGATTATAAATTGTCTTCAATAGTTTTTATGATGTTACTATTTTGGAATCTGTTTCTAGATAAATATGAAACATAGTTGTGTTCTTCAACAGCCTTTGAGAACTTGTTGTTTGAATCTATTTTTGGGACTATTTTGGAAAGAGTTAAACAGTATCTGGGTTTTAAAATAGATTGAAAGAGTTTAACCGAAAAACAGAGTTTTAAACTGTTTTGGGAGATCAGGTTGTTCTTGAGAATAGAAGGTTTTGAGTATAAACCTATGTTGAAACCATGATTTGGTTTGGGAATTATGAACAGGTTCACTCTGACATATATGACTGAGGTCTGTCTTTGGATGAACTACTTCATATGAATTAATGGAAGGATATAAGGGTGGAACATCATAAAAAGGGGATTATTGGGAGGATATAAGGTTGGTCGTTGTCTGCGTGGCCTAACTCTTATTATGATATCTATTAAAGTTACARCAGATTTAAGTTCTCATTTCTTGGTGATTTGAGGATTTAGAGATGTTGTCTTTAGTAGAAATGATGGTAATGATGTTATGGGATTGGAGAAAATATAGTTCATGACTGTTGGTTGTGAGTAATATGTTTTGGATAAAAGCATTGATTATGAGGAAACAGAGGAGCTCTGGTTGTACCTTGCAAGGAACCAGAGGGGCTCTAATTGACCCACATAATATAACCAGAGAATTCTGGATATTGATTTAAAAATGATGCAAAATCTTTTATAAATTATTAGTTTGAAAATTAGCTTTATATCTTTTAGAAACAAGCTTAGTGCTATATTTATAGTTTTAAAATGATATTTCAAAAGAGTCTCTATACTTAGAAATTTCTATAAAACAAACCAGAGGGGCTCTGGTCCTGGTTATTGAAATATATTCCAAGTGTGGTTTGGAACCAGAGGCCCGATGGACTAAAACATGATGCGATTCTTTTATTATTCTTCACTAGACTTTTGTCTAATCCTCATTTTGTGTTTTCAAAATATGTGTGCAGGTAATACCAGTTATAATATCGATAAAGGAAAAAGCATTATATGATTACTTCCCTTATGTGCATAAATGTTGAAGACCATATCTAGATGTGTTTTGGAGAAGAGCGATGTTAGTTTACAGATGCATGTATTTTGAAATTTTTAAGTTATGCAAATTTGTATCGTAACTTGTAGCACAGACTCTTGTAATTTTGGACCTATGTGGGAATCTATGTATTCTATGAATGAATTCTATGTAATATGCAATGTGTGGAGATTGGGGTGTCACAGATTGGTATCAGAGCCTTAGTTTAAGGGATTTAGGTGATCAATTGCATGCTGATGCCTAGACTATTGCATATTAGGGTCCCAGACATAGTTAGAACCTTTGTAATAAATATGATAAGTTAAGAGATCAATGTGTAAGGTACATTCGAATTACATCTGGCCAATGTAATTTTGAATCTACATGTACATATCTGAACTTGGACACTTTATTGTATTTGGGAATGTGAAAATGTGTTATTTAATCATGAAATCTACAGATGACAAGCAGAAGATCACCAAGACTAGCCCATCCTGATCTTAGTGAGGCAGAAAATTCTCCCATTGAAGCCCCAATAAATACCTCACGGGGTAGAGGCAGAGGAAGAGGGAGAAATCAAACAAGGGAAAGAAATTATCAATTACAAGGTTATGTTAATCAAGCAGAATCTAACTCTGGGAATAACAATCCGGAACCAACACCACAGCCAGATTTGGTAACTAGAGATATGTTGGCTGAAAAAATGAGAAAGTTAAGAGAAACCTTAACATCAATATTGAGAATGCCTTCGAGGGTGGAAAGAGAGCGAGTAGAGATAAATTCTTCCATACCAACACCAAGCACAAAAGGAGGGGATATTAAAATATTTTTGGCATGCAAACCACCAGCTTTTTCGGGTGAGTGAGATCCAACTAAAGCTATGTGTTGGATAAAAGAGATTAAATCAGTATTCAATACCATACGTTGTCTAGAAGCCGACAAAGTCAGGTTTGCTGTATCAGTTCTAAAGTCTAATGCTTTGTATTGGTGGGAAATAGAATCTCTTGGAAGGGTGGATGTTTTGCAAACCTTGTCATGGGCAGAATTTGTGAATAGATTMAAARAACAATTTTGTCCCAAGGCTGCAGTTAGACAAATGGAAGAGGATTTCTTGAAGTTGGAACAAAGCTCTGGATCATTTAGAGAATACACAGAAAAATACATAGAGTATTCTAGATTTGCTGAGCATTATTTATCCACAGAAGCTAGAAAAGTTGAGAGATATATCTGGGGTTTGAAACCCTCAATTAGAGAATTTGTTATAGCAATAAACCCTACCACTTTTCCATTGGCAGTCGATGCAGCTGAAGTCACATAAAGGAACAAAAATAGAAGCGATGAAGGAAAACAAATGGAAAAGAGGAAGTGGGAAGGATCTTCAACAGGATATCGAGGATCCAAGTCCTTTAATTTCAACAAGAAACCAATGCAGAGGTTGATGGAGAAGGTCTGTCCTAGGTGTCGACAATATCATCAACGAGAATGCAAATCAGAACCGATGAAATGCTTCAATTGTGGTGAGATTGGACATTCATCAAGATTTTGTCCGATGAATAAAAGATGTTTCAACTGCAATTCACCGGATCATTTTAAAGACAAATGCCCAAAGCTCAAAAATCCACCACTAAGTTTGGGAAATAGTACAATGGGTAGTCGAGGGAGACCAAATATGAATAGAGGAGGGCCAGGAAGGGCGCAAGGACGATCCTTCCAAATGACTAAAAATGAGGCAGAGGCAGTTCCAGACATGGTAACAGGTACTTATTCCATAAACTCTGTATATGCTAAAGTGCTATTTGATTCGGGTGCAAACTTTTCATTCGTATCACCTAGTTTTGCTGAAATTGCATGTTTAATTTCTATGCCACTTGACAAAAAGTTGGTGGTTGACACCACTAATAGTCAAGAAATTGTTGCTTATGTGTTCGATAAATACACCATTTCCATCGAGGGTTGTGAGTTGCCTATTCAATTATTCCCTATGCCGATGAATGAATTCGATGTAGTGGTGGGTACGGATTGGTTAGCCAAATATCAGGCAGCTATTTTATTTAACCAAAAGAAGATTGAAATTAAGTTGCCAGGCAGAGGAACAGTCATCATATATACTGATCATCGGGATTATCATACCAGTCTTCTCTCCATATTGAAAGCTCGTAAGTGTATACATAACAAATGTCAGGGGTTTTTGGCTTATGCTATCAATGCAAACAGAGAAGAGAAAGAATCAAAACAGATCCCAATTGTCAAAGAATACCCCGAAGTCTTTCCCAAGGACTTGTGTGGTCTTCCAGCAGATAGAGCCATCGAGTTTAAAATTGACCTGATACCCAGGGCAGCACAAGTAGCCAAAAGACCATACAGATTAGCCCCATCAGAGCTGAAAGAATTGGTGACTCAATTGAAGGATCTACTTGATAAAGGTTTTGTTAGACCATGTACTTCACCTTGGGGAGCTCCGGTTCTATTTGTTAAAAAGAAGGACGGGTCAATGAGAATGTGTATAGATTATCGGGAGCTTAAACAAATGACAGTTAAGAATTAATATCCATTACCCAGGATTGATGAATTATTTGATCAATTAGTTGGGGCCAGTTACCTCTCAAAGATTGATTTACGATCCGGATATCATCAACTGAAAGTCAGAGAAGAAGATGTTCCTAAAACTGCGTTCAGAACAATATATGGACATTAAGAATTTTTAGTGATGCCTTTTGGCCTAACCGATGCACCAGCAACCTTCATGGACCTGATAAACAGGGTGTGCAATGAATATCTTGATAAGTTTGTTAATGTATTCATCGATGATATATTGACATACTCCAAATCAGAAGCAGAACATGCAGAACATCTTCACCTGATTCTGAGTCTCTTGAGGAAAGAAAAGTTGTATGCCAAGTTATCAAAATGTGAATTTTGGTTAAGGGAAGTCCAATTCCTTGGCCATGTTGTGTCAGAAGAATGAATCAAAGTGGATCCATCAAAAATCGAAGCAGTAGAAAAATGTGATACACCAAGAAATCCTTCAGAGGTCATAAGTTTTCTAGGCTTGGCCGGTTATTATCGTAAATTTATTCAAGATTTTTCAAAAATAGCGGTACCTCTAACCAAGCTGACTCGAAAAGACATCAAGTATCATTGGGCCGAAGAACAAAGAAGGGTCTTTCAAACCTTGAAAGATCGCTTGTGTAGCGCACCAGTTCTATCTCTACCCGATGGAACAGAAGACTTCATTGTTTATAGTGATGCATTGAAGCTTGGCTTAGGCTGTGTTTTGATGCAAAGGGGATAGGTAATCGCATATGCATCACTACAATTGAAAGATCATGAGAAGCAGTACCCAACACATGACATGGAATTAGCGGCTGTAGTTTTTGCCTTAAAAATTTGGAGGCACTATTTTCTAGGAACAAAGTGCAAAATTTATACAGACCATAAAAGTCTTCAACACTTGTTCAACCAGAAAGAGTTAAACATGAGGCAGCGTCGTTGGATACAACTAGTCAATGATTATGACTGTGAAATTCTTTACCATCCAGGGAAAGCTAATGTTGTAGCTGATGCTTTAAGCCGAAAAGAAAGAAGTGGAACTATCAAAACTATGGCCATGAAAATAAATGTAAAACCAGATTTTCATACGAACATTCAAAGATGTCAAGCAGAGGCTATTAAAGGAGATAATTCAAAGGTCAAAAGAATGAGAAAAATGATTGCTAACCTAGAAAAGAACAATAAAGAAATTCTATGCTTCCAAGGACGAATCTGGATACCATGCTATGGGAATATTCACGATATAATTCTGAAGGAAAATCATGAATCTCGATATTCCATCCATCCAGGTACTAATAAAATGTATAAGGATTTGAAAACTTTTTATTGGTGGCTAGGACTAAAGAAAGACATAGCAAGGTATGTAGAAAAATGTATGACGTGCCTACAAGTAAAGATAGAGCATCAGAGACCCTATGGAAAACTGCAATCCTTGGAAATTTATGTTTGGAAATGGGATCACATCACAATGGATTTTATTATGAAGTTACCCCGAACCCTAAGAGGGTATGATGCATATGGGTAATAGTGGATCGCCTATCCAAATTTGCATACTTCCTACCGATAAAAGAAAGTTATTCATTGGAAAAGTTAGCCCAGATTTATATTAAGGAAATTGTGACAAAACATGGGGTTCCACTATCTATCATCTCGGACAGAGATACCAGATTTACATCGAAATTATGGGAAAGTTTTCAAAAGGCATTAGGATCCCAAATTCGATTAAGCACAACATATCATCCTCAAGCAGATGGACAAAGTGAAAGAACAATTCAGACACTTAAAGATATGCTCAGAGCTTGCATCATAGATTTTGGAGGATCATGGAAGGTCATCTTCCACTAATAGAATTTGCATACAATAATAACTATCATTGCAGTATCAAAGCAGCTCCATATGAAGTGTTGTATGGTCGGAAATGCCGAACCCCTGTAAGTTGAAATGAGGTAGGTGAGAAACAATTAACAGGTCCCGAAATTATGCAAGTAACTTTTGAAAAGATTGATCAGATTCGGGAAATAATTAAAACAGCTCAAGATCGTCAAAAAAGTTACGCAGATAAGCGCAAAAAATTAATTGAATTTTGCGTGAATGATTTAGCAATGTGGAAATTCTCTCCCCGTAAAGGAGCTATGAGGTTTGGAAAGAAAGATGAACTCAGTCCAAGATATATTGGTCCATTCAGAATCTGTAAACGAGTTGGGCCAGTAGCTTACCAATTGGAATTACCGGAGGAACTTAATCTGATTCACAATACTTTCCATGTGTCAAACCTAAGGAAATGCCTTGCTGATCCTAGTATGGCAATACCACTTCCGGAGATTAAGTTGGATGACAAACTGAATTTTGTGGAAACTCCAGAAGCTATAACTGAGCACAAAACCAGTGTGTTGAGAAACAAGGAAATAAGTCTAGTAAGGGTACAGTGGCGATTTCACAAAGGTTCAGAAGCAACATGGAAATTAGAATCAGATATGAAGGAAAAATATCCATGGTTATTTGAATGAATTCCGGGACGGAATTCTTATAAGGGGGAGAGAATGTTACAACCTGGTTTCAGATAACCTGGGTTAAGGTAAATTTTACGTGATTATTCAATAAATTATATGATGGTATGCATGAATGTGGCAACAATACATGATACATGAAATAAGTGCATACATGTTTGGATAATATTAATATTTTATTGAGATAGTGATACCTTAGTAATGAAGCAAATAGGTCGTTAAAATAATAAAATCCACACCGTCATATCCAGTTTTATATTATTAAAATCCTCCACCGCCTAGGTGAGGATATTTAAAGAAAAGTTTGGATAAGGTTATCCTTATCAGTGTCATTCTTTTAGAAAAAGAACCTGTGTGTGTGAGATAAGGTGTTCTTCAAGAATTGTTGCTTCAAAAGTACTTGAAGATT
>NW_020200728.1:102270-105086 GCF_001531365.2 Cynara cardunculus var. scolymus
TGATGGACTTAAACATGATGCGATTCTTTTATTATTCTTCATTATGATTGAGAGATTCTTTGATAAATGTTTTTGGTGATCTCACCCTGCATAGCATGAAAAAGGGAATCTCACTAGACTTTTGTCTAACCGTCATTTTGTGTTTTCAAAATAAGTGTGCAGGTAATACTAGTTATACTATCGATAAGGGAAAAAGCATTATATGATTACTTCCCTTATGTGCTTAAATGTTGAAGACCATATCTAGATGTGTTTTGGAGAAGAGCGATGCTAGTTTATAGATGCATGTATTTTGAAATTTTTAAGTTTTGTAAAATTGTATCGTAACATGTAGCACAGACTCTTGTAATTTTCGACCTATGTGGGAATCTATGTATTCTATGTAATATGCAATGTGTGGAGATTGGGGTGTTACAAAAATGCACTGTGTTTACGGATCACAAAAGTCTTCAACACATCCTCAATCAGAAAATGTTAAATATGAGACAAAGAAGATGGGTTGAATTGCTTAATGATTACGACTGTGAAATTAAGTACCCTCCAAGCAAGGCTAATGTAGTAGCTGATGCTTTGGAAGTAATAGTAACCACGAGTTTGAAAGCACAAATTCTCGAGGACCAGAAAGAAGCACTAAAGGAAGAGAATTTGAAGAATGAGACCCTACACCACATGGAAACTAATTTTCAGCTGAAGGTAGATGGAGTGAATTACTTGGGAAATAGGGTTTGGATACCTAAGATTGGCAATCTTAGATCAATAATCTTGAACGAAGCCCATCGATCAAAATTTTCAATTCACCCAGGAGCAGATAAGATGTATAAGGTTCTTAAGGAACACTATTGGTGGCCCGGAATGAAGAAAGACATCGCCTTGTATGTGAACAAGTGTTTAACTTGTGCATTGGTCAAGGCTGAACACCAAAAACCCTCCGTTCTACTCCAGTAACCTGAGATTCCTCAGTGGCAGTGGGATCAAATATCAATGGACTTCATAACTAAGTTGCCCAGGACTGGGAAAGCGCATGATGCAATTTGGGTAATCGTGGATCGACTAACGAAATCTGCTCATTTCTTGTCGATTCAGGAAGATTATAAGATGGAGAAGTTGGCTCAGATTTACATAAATGAAATCATTACCCAGCATGGGGTACCTCTTTCCATCCTCTCGGATAGAGACAGTCGATTTATGTCAAGATTTTGGCAGTCACTTCAAGAAGGGTTGGGTACACATCTAGACCTAAGTACTTCATACCACCCTCAAACGGATGGACAGACGGAAAGAACAATCCAGACACTTGAAGACATGTTGCGCGCGTGCGCCATAAATTTTGGTGGAAGCTGGGATACACACCTTCCGTTAGTTGAATTTGCGTACAATAACAACTATCATGCCAGTATTAAGTGTGCGCCTTATGAAGCATTGTATGGGCGCAAGTGCAGATCTCCATTCAGTTGGTTAGAAATTAGCGATCAGCAATTAACTAGATCGACTCAAGGCTGCAAGAGACCACCAAAAAAGTTATGTTGATAATCGCAGGAGACCATTAGAATTCCAAAAAGGAGATAAAGTACTCCTAAAAGTCTGACCATGGAAAGAAATAATGCGTTTTGGGAAAAGAGGCAAATTAGGTCCCCTATATATTGGCCCTGTGTGTCCCACTTCAATGATCAATCTTCATATTAAGCTTCATAACATGGCAGATCTGGATATTGCATTAAGAACACTTTGAGAAAGTTGAGAGAGAAAGTCAATGCACTAAATTTGGTCAACTTTATTACGTATCTTCAATCTTACAAATGAGCTCTCTTACTTACAATTACAAAGACAACTCCTATTTATAGGGTCAAACCTCTAACACAAGTCAAAGTTAAACTCCTATATGAAAAGTAAAACACGATGACTTTTACCATTATAGACAATATTTAACTTTCAAGACGAATACAATTAATACAGATTTTCAGACCTAACATTCTCCCCCTTTGTATTCAGACTTGAAAGAAAATTCTGCACTTTGAGTCCTTGTTTGAACTTTGAAACTTTAAGCACAAAATGTCATCTTCAAAAGAAAACTTCAACTTGAAATCTTCAAGTAATCAACTGTTGAGAAAGATCTTCTACCATTCTCCCCCTCGAATGTAGAACCGCAGTGATCTTCTCTTTTGACAATGTAGAACAGTAACAAAAACAATCTTCAGAAACAATGTATAAGATTTGATCTTCAAAGGATCTTCAGAATTATTCTTCAGTAAACTATTGTAAAGATGATCTTCACACTCAATATCTCAGTCGTTGTAGCACATGAATAATCTTTCTGTGATTATCTTCAGTCGCGCTTCTTTTGAGTCTTTTGCCATTATCGAAGTTACTCCCCCTTGATCTTTGTATCAGATTCCCTTTAACAATGTTAGGAAATGAATATTTCATTCATTATTACATATACTCCCCCTTATGATGAAATGAGAATCATTCCATCATACATAAGATGAATAAAATTTTCCGTATAAGCCGTCAATTCAAGAAACTGTAAGTAGATCTTTTCAAATCCACTTATTTAATCTTTTCAGATTAAGGGAATGGGAAGATAACAACCAATTTCAACGTATGAAATTGTTTTCAATCTTATAAAAADATTGGCCTGTGAGTATAACAGATATACTCAGTACAGCGGATGTACTGTATATATTAGACTTTTTGATGTTCATCTCACCATGTCTTCCATTCAATCATTGATAGCTAAAAAATAGCATATCTATGAATGTTTTGGCAAATTAACATGTAAAATGCTAAATCTGTGTAGTGTAAAAGGATAAAGCAAC
>NW_020200728.1:105351-117557 GCF_001531365.2 Cynara cardunculus var. scolymus
GATTTTCATATTCTTTTAATCCTGACACAACTCTCGTCAATTCTTTTAGCTCACAACAACTACCCCTCTCTTTTTCATTTTAATCTCGGCACACAAACCCTTTTTGATTTAAACTCACTCAGATATGGTTGTCCTCTTGGGTAGGTCTGTCGGTTTTGACATTCCATAGAGGTATTTATGATAAGCACTTAGTCCCACCTAAAATATTATTTCTTTAAAGAGCAATGATCAGATAAAATTTGATCAATTAATTTGGCTTTAAGCACAATTAACAAAAGAATGAAGCGACAACGATTCGATTATTCGGTATGCGAGAGAAATGAATGAAGATCTGTAAGAACAAGTTTACAGATTCTGATATTAAAAAAAATGAATGTATAAGAATCAATGTAAAAAAATATCAGAAAAACAAAATTGAATACAAACGAGTGTGTTATCACCGAAAATGATTTTTGTATAAGAGACGTGATAATAACAGTTTGAAGAATAGCCGAAACAGGTATTGGAGTTATGTACGACAAGAAATTACGCAAGTAAAATCTCAGGAAATACCTATTCAGAGAATGTACTCATTTCAGAAAACATTTCCATTTCCGAAAACATTTATTCAAAATTCTAGAGACTCCCCCTAGAAAACAAATTTAAGTAATGAAACATTTAAGCTCAAAAATTAAACATAAAACATTTTAAGTACGGGTTCTAAACTGAGTGTTTAGAAACCACACTCGATAAAGCACGGGTTCTGAACTGAAATGTTCAGAAGCCTCGTCTGGAATAAATTACAACTCCCCCTGCATTGGTGTATCACTGAAATGATGTTCTGATCAGCACAAAATTGACACACCTGCAAAACCAGATTAAGTAGATTTTGGTACCCAAATGAACTTGGGTCCTATTTTGTTAGTATCTGGTTGAGGTATGTTGTAATTACCAAATCATTTATTTCTATAAGGTATTTTCTTTTCAGCACTATGAACAGGATGATCAGGAATAAAATATGAACCGTACCAGTAATTGTGATCATACCTGTTCTTACCTTTCCAGTTGTTCTGATAACTGTTATCTCCATGCCACCTGTTGAACCTTTTGTTATTGACAAAATTATTTTTCTGCATGTTGAGCACATAATTCTTCTCTTGCTAAGATTGATCAGATCATTAGTGGATTTCACAAGGCAAGGAAGATTGTTAGTACCAACAGATGTATGAGATAAAACAGATTCAGACTTATTAACCCAAATGCTTTTAATCTTTGAAGAATAATTGGGTGATCCAATGACATATCCTTGATAATACTGATTAGAAGGAGAACAGTTCTTAGAAACATTAGATTTATGACTACTTGAATAACTGTTCGAATAGGAACAATTATAAAAGCTGGTTTTACACTGAGAAGGAGAACCAGTTGAGTTTTGAGCACACGAAAAGTCTTCGACTTTTTGTAAAAGCTGGTCTCTTTCTACAGTAACTAAATCATATTTCTTTTTCAGTTCAGTTCTCATGTTCAATTTAGTTTTAAGGTTTGTCTTTAGATCAGACAATTTCTTTGAAGTATCCAGGAGTTTACCTTCTAACTCCTTCTGTAGCATTTCAAACTTTTTCTTCTGATTAATCAACTCTCGTTTCTCTTCATCGGAGCTGCTCTTGTCATTTTCTGAAGCGATGTCAAGCCACTTCCTTTTCTCAGTAAGCTCTTTGGCAATTGCTGTATACTTCTTTGAAGTATTTCTTTTCTCAAGAGCAAATTGCATTTTCTCATCGTCTAAAGCCTTTTGCTTTAGATCAATGCTTTCAGACAATTTCTATAGTTGACTCTGACAGTCTTCGGAGATGTCTTTCTTTTCTTTATCATTCTTGGCTCGTTCCATTGGACCAGTGGCATACAAGTTAAGTTTGCCACCAGAGTTAAGCGCCATACATGATACATTTCATGTATCAAACCTCAAAAAGTGCTTAACCGATGAAACGCTGGTCAATCCATTGGAATATGTGCAAATTAACGATCACTTGCGTTTCATTGAAAACCAATTGAAATCATAGGTAGAGAAGTCAAGCAGTTGAGGCGTAGTAAGATCCCGATTGTAAAAGTTCATTGGACTTCAAGGCATGGGCCGGAGTACACGTGGGAAATAGAAGATTTTATGAAAAAACAAGTATCCTCACTTGTTCTCAAACGGGTCCAAAGCTAGGAACTGACGAATAAAATTTCGGGACGAAATTCTTCCGGTATGGGGAGACTGTGACATCCGTCATTTTTGGAGCGTCAGGTTAGCATCTCTATAGGGTTTCTATATTTAGAATTATATTTTATTAGGGACTAGTCATGATTAATTAGAATTCATTTGGCTTAGTTTCCAGATTATAGTTTAGAAAACCCTGTCTCGACGGGTAACTGATAAAGATAACTTATGTAATACCAAATACATTAAAATTCTCCAAACATAATAAAGTTGATATAATAAAATCCAAAATAAAATATAAAAGTCTCAATTGAATGTTCAAATAATTTTACAAAAAATTGGAATTTTGATTTAATAATGATAATATTATTAGTTTTTGATCAAATTGTATTCAAGCTAACATTTAAATGGGCTTCAATTTTTATTTGAAAATCTATAATTATGAGATGGTTTGGGCCTTGAAAAGGGCAGGGCCCTTTAGTTTCATATTAAAACCCCACTTCTTTTAAAATCTTTCATTTCACCTTCATTTATATCATTCTCTTTCTCTCTCTAAGACTCTTAGTCTTCCACTCCAGCCGAATCCACCTTCCAAAATCCCCTTTGATTCCCTAAATATTGAAGAACATTCAAGTCTTCAAGTAATAGAAAGTAAAAGGTAATAGATTAGTTATCTTTATATTTATTTTTCAACATAAATTCTCATTTTCTACACATTCTTTCTTCTTTTTGAGTTCAAAATTTTTTGGAGAATCTAAAATGAAAGATTATACATCAAAGACTTGAAATGTCCTAAGAATGATGATAATCCATGATCTACAACCTTAGAACTCAAGGAGATGGGATAAAACCACATTGCATGTTACTAGCAATTGTATCGTCTGTACCTTTTAAAATAAAAGTCCAAATGTTTTGATTTTTCTTCTAAAATATACTTTGATGACTTGTGGCTCTTTTGTTTTTGGTTTCACTAAAAAACATTGAGTTTTGAGCATTTAAATGCTTGATATAAAACTTTGGTGCAAAATGATACTGTTGGATATTTAATTTACTAAAATATTTCTAAAATACGTGGAATTTGGACAGAAGTTGTCTAACACAGTAACATTTGTGGTATAAAAATTTAAAAACAAAATGGCTTACAGAAGGTTCCTTTTGACAATGATTGGTGAAACCAAAATTCTAGAAACAAAACTTACATTTCTGTCCAAGTGGTAACTTTTTGTGCAATAGCCTTTAACCTTAAAATACATAAATTTTGGACTATTTTTTAAAGCAATTAATGAGTATCAACTTTAAATACATAAAAACTCATTGGCATTACATAAGATATAATTTGACTTTATCTTTATCGAGACACGATAGGTGATCTAACTATTGGATTTCGGACTGTTTAGGAAAGTAGGGCGGACGTTTAGTGTATCAAACGTCATCAAGATCTTGGATATTCATCAGCAAACTTGTGAGTATACACGGCCCCACTTTTACTGTTATGTTTATTAAAATTGGGGGAAAAGAATGAAACTATGCAAACTATATTGTTTAGTTGTAAAAACTGTTGGACTAAAGAATTGTTTAGTCAAATCTTTATATTTATTTTTGAACATAAATTCTCATTTTCTACACATTCTTTCTTCTTTTTGAGTTCAAAATTTTCTAGAGAATCTAAAATGAGAGATTATGCATCAAGAACATGAAATGTCCTCAGAATAATGATAATCCATGATCTACAAACTTAGAACTCAAGGAAATGTGATAAAACCACATTGCATGTGGAATTTAACAATTAAAAGTAACATTTTTGAACTGACAGATTGTTACTAGCGATTGTGTCCTCTGTACCTTTTAAAATAAAAGTCCAAATGTTCTGATTTTTCTTCTAGAATGTACTTTGATGACTTGTTGCTCTTTTGTTTTTGGTTTCACTCAAAAATATTGAGTTTTGAGCATTTAAATGCTTGATACAAAACTCCGGTGCAAAATGATACTGTTGGATATTTAATTTACTAAAATATTTCTAAAATATGTGGAATTTGGACAGAAGTTGTCTAACACTGTAACATTTATGGTATAAAAAGTTAAAAACAAAATGACTTATGGAAGGTTTTTGACAATGATTGGTGAAACCAAAATTTCAGAAATAAAACTTACATTTCTGTCCAAGTGGTAACTTTTTGTGCAAAAGCATTTAACCTTAAAATACATAAATATTGGACTATTTTTAAGAGCAATTAATAAGTATCAACTTTAAATCCGTAAAAACTCATAGGCATTACATAAGATATAATTTGACTTTATCTTTATCGAGACACGATAGGTGATCTAACTATTGGATTTCAGACTATTTAGGAAAGTAGGGCGGACGTTTAATGCATCAAACGTCATCAAGATCTTGGATATTCATCAGCAAACTCGTGAGTATACACGACCCCACTTTTACTGTTTTGTTTATTAAAATTGAAGGAAAAGCATGAAAGTATGCAAACTATACTGTTTTAGTTGTAAAACTGTTGGACTAAAGAACTGTTTAGTAAAAAATTGTTGAAATCATGAAAAATTGATTGTTATTGCACTGTGTATAAATGCTAAATTGATGTACTTGAGAGTATATTTTAAAAAGTCCCCTTCCGTAAACGCTACTTGTTAACTCGGGCACGTTCCCGGGCCGTGGTAATTATGGATAGCCGCTATTATGTTGACAGTCCCACCCAAAAACGGGTGCACATTACCTATGTTTTTTTAGTCTACTCATGTGTGAGAACGGGCCACCGCTGAAGTAGTATTGATACGAACCGTGGTACCTAAGTGAGCGAGAGGGCCACTTTATGGTAGTTCATAGAATAATGGGGCACATTGGTCAGGTAAGGCTTAGTAGCGTCTCAAGATTTAAACATCGTTAAAGATTTACATTTATATTGTGCAAGTTTATGTATTAGTTTGCAAGAAGTGATTTATGCATTGTAAATATTTTATGCATATGAAAACCCGTGAACTCACCAACTCTTTGTAGTTGAGGTTGTTTTATGTTTCATGCGTTTCAGGAAAATAAGTAAGAATGAAAATTTTGGAAGCACTTTTGCGATAACACCTGTTCACAAGTTTTAGAAACCTCTTTCTGTAAATGATGTTGTCTTCATCGAGAACAGTTTGGTTATGGACTTGTAAACTTCTGGATTATGTACTTTAATGGTGTTATCTATTAATTGGTGCTATGATATGCTTACTTGTTACATCCCATGTTTCCGCTTTAGTGGGGTGTGAAATACCAGGTTCCTCTCTATGGTGTTCGCCAAAATCTTCGGTGATTAGTACTCTAAGGAAGGTAACCTTCCTCTCTCCAAGCTTGGATTAAGGATTCTGGATCATAAGCTAAGAGATGGGGACGTTGCACTCTCTGCTCTTGTGCAACCTACTTCTTCCTTTTCTCCTCCTTCTTCTTCTAAAGTGGTTAAGACTAAGAAAAAAAAACCCCAAAGTTATTCTGACCACCACCACCCTCTCTACCAAACGTCCATCTTCTCAACCCACTCTTAGTTCTCCATCGAGGACCAAGAAAGCCAAAAAGGGGATAGCCACGTCTCTAGCTGTGACCTCTCAAAAGGTATTAATTATTGAAACTAGCCTTACCCCCAAGGAACTTTAAGTTACACTTCCCATCTCTTCAATGATATCTGAAATCAATATCGTACATGTGGCTCAGCTGCCACCCGCCTCAATGACCCAAATCACTAAAAGTGAGAATATCAGCATCACCACTGCTGAACACTCACATCCTACTGTCTCGGCCATTTTCTCCTCTCCTCTCTCATTGGTCTCGACACGTGTTTATGACTCATCAGCGACTATCATCCCCGATGATGAAACACCCACCACTGGACCTGAGATTACTTCTCTTGAGGCATCGCAACAAATGATTGCCTATGCTCTCAAAGGAAACTTGGAGCGAACCAGTGTTAATCCTTCAGATGACGCTGATGAACCCTCAGGTATACTACCTTCCTACCCTTTCGTTTCTACTAACCCTGAGCCCTCTTAAGCTCATCCTTGTTCCTTTTCAGGTCCTTTTGAAGAGACAAAGGCCATGGACAAAGAGTACAACATGGCTGAAGACATCAAGTTACTTCTCCCTACTGTTGAGACTATCTTTATGAAAATGGACAAAGTCCATAAAGGTATGCCTCTCAAGGACGAAGTCTCTGCAGACCTGCCAGCTGTTTCAGCTGAAGTAAAAGAGGTCAAGGACCAACTCTCATCTATGCAAGTGGCTATACAAGCCAATGCTAAGGCCATCTCTGCTTTAACAAGCAAGGCCGATGAAGCGAACTCTCATCTCATAAAGCATACAGAGCTGAACAGCCAATACCAGCACCTGAACCGTCATTCAACACTGAAGATCACGAGAAGCTCGATCAGATGTGCGAGGCTACTGTTCTTCTAGCCCGCGCTATGACCAAGCTTGAATAAATGATGGCACTTTAGATACGCACTTTAGATCACTTCTTTGGCTATTGTTTCGAAGCCATAGCCAAAGAGGGGGAGACTGATTCTACAGCTGATGTTGCTGCCGCTGAAACTACTGCTATCCCAATGACTCAAACTGAAGCTGAAGCTCCTAGAGCTAAAACTGAAGCTGAAGTCCTTGATGAAAATCCAAATTCCCATGAAGCTCCTATAGCTGAGGATGTTGATGCCGTCCGAGCTGGCATTGAGGCTCTTGACGAACACCTTCCAATCGCCTCTGCAGCTAATGCTTGTGATATGTAAGATGATGATGAACATGTTGAAGATGAAGACGGTGATTCTCCCAACCTTCCTGACCATAGTGAAGATTTTGGTGAAGATGATGATGAGGACGACGATGATGACGACTTCACCATACAGTACCAGAGACCTACCGGTGCCATGAAAGATGTGACTCTCAGGGATTCTGCTTCCAAGGGGAGCAAGGGGAGTAAGAAAAGGAGTCCTCAGAAAAGAACCAGAATACCAAGTTGAAAGACAAGAGTGTTATTGAAGAAGGCAACCTTAAGGTACCTTTCCAACCTTTAGAGCACCCAAGTAATGAGTCCTCTAGTTTCACCACCATCACTTTTATGTATCAACTCTTCATCCTTTCTACTACCTGCGGTCGGCTAGAGGAATGGGTCCCTAAATACCCAACCTTCGGTGCTCCCACCGACCAGCAGATGTCTCAGCTGAAGTAGTCACTTGACCAAACTAGAGTAAAAATCCCTCTTCGTAACTCTAGTTGTGGTCTTATAACAGAGTTTCAGACAACCTGGGTTGAAGTAATTTAAACATGGTTATTATGTGAATTACGAAAAATATGCATGTTTAATTTAGAAATGCATGAACCATATATGCATGTGAATATGATGTTGTGCATGCATATGAAAAGATGATATGTATGTGTATATGATAATATACATATATGAATATTGAAAGGGTGCATGTGCGGTAACATGCTTGTGTGGAATATATTATTATTATAAACAATATCTTTGTGATGGAGGAAGTTGGTTTTAAAATAATAAAACCTCACCGTCTGTGAGTTTTATAATAAAAAAAGACTCCACCGCCCTTGTTAAAGGTATATATATAGAAAGGAAAAGAGATAAGATGCTATCTTATCACTTTTAAGAAAGAAAATCTGTTTTGAGAGAAAATAGTGTTTTGAGGTGGTGGAAAGCATTCGTGAAGAAGATTGTTGTTTTTAAAAGTTATGTGAATTGATGTGTGTTTTAGCTTGCAGAATTTGTGTTGTCAAAGTAAATTTTGAACTGCTGTTGATTATAAACTGTGAGTTTTTTATGACTAAAAATCTTTATATTTGTGGTGTTATAAACTGTTGGATTTATGTTGGTTTTGAAGAAAAGATGATGAAACTGTTCATGACAGTTTAGAGGTATTATGGTTATAAATTTGAGTATAGAAAACTGTTTTGGAAAGATAAAGAAGAGATTGCATCTTTAAAACAGTTTTGGGTTTGATACCCTGTTTTGAAGATTTAAAAGGGGTTTTGATGTTTTGTGAAATCATTTAAAGAACAGATTTTTCTTGAAGATTAACGGTTTTGATGATAAAACTGTTTTGGAAAGTCTTAATGGTTGAAAACAATAGAAGACATCTCAACAAGACGGTTGTGACTTCGGTCTGTCTTCGTTTGGGATTACTTTATAGATTTTGTAAATAAAACTATGGATGTGGATTCATTAAGACGGTTGTGACTTCGGTCTGTCTTCGTTTGGGATTACTTTATAGATTTTGTAAATAAAACTATGGATGAGGATTCATTAAGACGGTTGTGACTTCGGTCTGTCTTCGTTTGGGATTACTTTATAGATTTTGTAAATAAAACTATGGATGAGGATTCATTAAGAAGGTTGTGACTTCGGTCTGTCTTTATATGAACTAGTCCATGGATTTTGATGGGGTAATAAGGGTGGCATATTAAGGAGAGGTGTATCTTGGGATAAGGGTGGCATATCAAGGAGAGGTATACCTTCGGTTATAAGGGTGGCATATCAAGGGGAGATGTACCTTTGGATATAAGGGTAGGAATTGAATATGGTTATTATAGCTCTTACTATTATATCTTTTGAGATTACAACAAATTTGAGTAACTCACTTCTGTGGGATTTGAGGACTTAGAGATGTTGTTCTTATTAGAAATAATAGTATTGATGTTATTGAGAAGGGGAAAACTTGGCCTATGGCCATTGGGTTTGGTTATAAACAGTTTTGGATCAAATGTTTAGATTCAGAGGAACCAGAGAGGCTCTGGTTGTTCCTTGAAAAGAACCAGAGGGGCTCTGGTTGGTCCTCACTATAGAACCAGAGGGTTTTGGACGTTGATTTGAGAATTATGCAAGCCTTTCCTAAAATGTTTAGTTGCACCAGAGGCTCTGAATCTATTTATAAGAGCTTCTGTGTCAAAATCACCCGTTAAGAAGTTTTGAGAAAAGAGCTTTATACTTAGAAAAGTTTTCCTACAAAGAAAGACGGACCAAAGGCTCTGGTTGGCTTACACGGGTTGGATTAGAAGCTCTGGTTTGTCTTACATTTGGAACAAGAGGCTCTGGTCATACAAAATCTTTTCAAAACATATTTTGATCATAAAGGAGCTATTTTGGAATCAATAAAGTTGATCTATGAAATACTTGAGGACTTTCACCAAGTAAGAAGTTATGGTTAGCTTAACCAGAAGCTTTGGTAGAGGAACCAGAAGGGCGCTGGTCCTCTTGTTTATAAGAATATTTTCTAAGTCCATCTTTAGAACCAAATGTACGATGGACTTAAAACAAAATGTGATTTTATCTTTATTTATATGGAATGGTATATTTGAATAAATGTTTGGTGATCTTCACTATGCATTACTTAAAAAGGGAACCTCACTAGACATTCATGTCTAACCCTCATTTGCATTTTTAAATATGTCTGCAGGTAATACCAGTTATAATGGGAAAATGTGAATTATTTCCCTATGTGTCTAGATTTGTGAAGATCATTGTGGATGTGTTTTAGAGAATAGATGTTATGGATATAAGAGCATATATTTTGGATTTTTTGAGTTATATATTTTGTATTGTAGACTCTTGTATTATGGACCTTTGTGGGCTTAAACATGTATTCTATGTATGAAATATATGTTATATGCAATGTGAGATTCGGGGGTGTTACATGTGGTGTGTTCGACTTCCTGACTGAAGCTAAAAGACTCCAGGCACTCAAGAGAGAGGAAGAACTCAGACTGCAATGACAACAGACTGAGGACAACTTAAAGTTGTCTAAGTCTCTTGCTGCCAAAGTTCTTCCAAAGAAAACTCCAAAAAGATGGTGAATGTTGTTAAGGCCTATGCTAAGCTTCTATCTATTGCAGAAGTTGAGTGCAGGAAAGCACTGAAGCTGGCCGACCGCGATAGAAAATGGAGTGAAGAACGTCTACACAAGACAGTTAGTCCTCACCCTATCTCAAACTTCACTATCAGCGAACGGATGAAAGACGGTGGAGTTATGGTCTCAATGCTCATCACCAGGGACAATCTTTATGCTATCAAGAAGTACCCTTCCTACCTCGGTCAGTATGGCTATAGTGAATGGCTGGAGATCTGCCAAGCTATTCAACGCTCAAAATCAAGACATAAGTCGGTTATCAAAGACATCACCAACGAGCTAATCAAGAATATGTCGTTGTACCTGAAAAATCCAAGACTGAAGAAAGGTGGAAGAAGAAGACCTTCAAGTCCTAATGATGGAGTAACCCTGAGGAATGAACATGAAACAAAGTTCTCCTTAGATGATGTCCTGAAGTCTTCGAAGAAGCCAGACATTTCTATGTTGAATCTATCATTGCTAGTGAAGGGTCCTTACATACCTAACACTGGGCACATCAAGCCTGAGTTAGGATTTATCTTCCTTGACTATGAAGGCGAAGTCAGCTTTCAAAAAATGTCTGAGTTACATCTTTGTTCAATGGCACATCTCGCGTATATCATATATTGGCTGGACGATAATATATATATATATATATATATATATACTAGTGGTGTACCCGCGCGATGCAGCGCGGGTAAATCACAATTCGAAAATATTAGTTTAGCTTTGAATTATGAGTTTATGTGGTTATTTTACAAGTCAACTAATGTATAAAATCGAATGAAAAGAAAATTGCACATATGTAGGGTTTCTGAAACCATCTACTCAAATCTCATTACAAAACTTGAACTTTTGAATGAACAAAGAAATACAATCRTTTGTAAAATAATGTCCATCCGTAAAATAATTATACCTTATTCATCACGTAAAAYTTCTTGATAGACGACATTTGARGTGTACATTCCGGCACGATTGATTTTTTTAACAGGCTTCACTAACACCTTCGTATATTATGCGTATATTATGATATCTTCGAATCATGCAAACAACTTGTATCTCTAGTGAATCAAGTAGAGAAAGCATATACAGAAGAAATGGATGCACACTGAAACCACTGGCTGATCAGAGAGCTTTAACATATCAAAAATTCATTTTGGAAAAATATACTTCTACAGCCATAATCAGTAACTCAACCTTCTAAAATCGGTTATTTTAGACATAAAAGAGTGATTAGTAGCAGCCAAGTAACATTAGTTACGCTTTTAATCATGCCAGGTAACATCATAGCAGCCTTTTGATCTTTAACAAAAAGAGATTGCAAAAAGCATTGGTATTATGTCCACCACAATAGTACAAATACATATACACACACAGATTGTTGTTTTGGCAAAAAGTCCATGTAAAAAGAGCTCCCAAATCATAATAATACAGACTACTGGCAGCAGCAAAAAAAATAATCCAAAAACCAACATAGGTTACTGAAATCATTAAAAAGTTGGGGGGGGGCTGTTTCTATTTGAAGAACAAAACACACATACGCACAAACTTTTGAAGTTCTGCTTTGTTTCACCTACATAGGTTACTGAAATCATTAAAAAGTGTGTTGTTATCCAAACTTCAATGTTGCTTATAATGATATTTTGCTGTTGAATTATATGTTTCATTGATCTAATTTAGGGAAGAGATGGATGTTATATTTGCAGTAAGATCTTACCCACCAGAGAACTTGGTTGAAACTGAAAAGCAGATGAAGAAGTTGAAGCAGAAAAAGGAAACAACAACGGAAGATCTGCAGAGGGAAGAAGCATTCTTTGCACATGTCAAGTACAATTTCAAAGTTAAGAAGCAAGAGTWTGTTAGGTTCATGGCACAAAGCTYACCGTATGCCATGCAGGTAAAACATMTATGTGCCCATCCAAATTCAAGATTCTCTACTAATTGAAATATAAGACAAGTTGATTGAAACCCTTCAATCTACAGTGAGAAAAAAGAACRAGTTGTGTGTGTATGTATAGGAGGATGCAYAGATTAGCAGACATTTCTATGCTCTAAGTCATGCACAGATTAGCACCAACCTAACAGGTACATGGGATACAAAAAATAAAATTTAAAAAGAACACTTGGCAAACCAAGAAGCACGCAAGGTAACTGC
>NW_020200728.1:118337-119804 GCF_001531365.2 Cynara cardunculus var. scolymus
ACACAAAAATTCTTAGTTCCAGAAACCTCGATTAATTTCAAAACTTAACTGTTTTGATTATGAGTAGGGAAAAATGTTTCTTATGTTTTAGTCTCTCAAGTCTCATCATTGACTTCTAGGAAAGAGCAGATTTAGGGATAGTTAGCTCTTATGCTGCTGTATACATGATAAAACAAAGAACTGAAAGTGCATTTAGGGATAGTTAGCTCTTATGCTGCTGTATACATGATAAAACAAAGAACTGAAAGTGCATTTAGGGACAGTTAGCTCTTATGCTGCTGTATCTAAACACACATATAAATCCTCATGGAACTATGTTAGAGCAGATTTAGAGCAGGTTGAAATTATGTTAGAATGCATTAGGATGATTTTCATGCTGGGGTGGGGGGGGCTGTTTCTATTTGAAGGACATACACACATACACACATCACATACGTATAATTAGGAAAGAGCTATATACATGATAAAACTTAGCATCAAACAGTTAAGTTTTATATACATGATAAAACTTAGCATCAAACAGTTAAGTTTTAGACATTTCATGTATATGTCACTGAGCAGTAAAATAGTGATCTAAACCTATGCTACTGCCATTTTTGTGTATGAATGAGATTGTGTTTTTGTCAACCTTGGTTTCTAATATGCTAAAGCTTCTTTGTYTTGCTGTGTCATGAGTAATTTCAAAGCATAAATGAGAACWGGTTGAGAAYAGGTTGGTGTTGTATTTTAAARCAATACATATTCAAGACTKAACTGTTTGATTCTAGGTGACAGTTAGCTCTTATGCTAAGTGATAGTTAGGGCAGATTTAGAGCAGGTTCTAGGTGACAGTTAGCTCTTATACATATTCAAGAAGATTTCTGTGTTAGAGCAGATTTAGAGCAGACACTCAAATATGCTAAGCAGACACTCAGATTTATACATAGCCACACATTGGTTCATTACAGCAGTCACATGGAGTGTGTATAAGATGAAATGGAAACATAATGTAGTCCCAAACATGTGTCTAGATGTGTGTGTGTGTATAAGACAGTAACAGGGGGCTATTAATGTATATGTATCAAATCATATGAAGTAACAGTCATGCATGATGACAACAGGTATGAACTGTGAGGCTGTTTGGTTATGCAGGTAGTAACAGTCATGCATGATGCCAACAAAAGGGAGTAAATCCAATGGACATGAAAACTACATTTTTAAGTAGAAACTTAACTAAATACATGTTAAACAACATGAGGACTTCGTTCCCCCTTGCCAAGTTATTAGAGAAAGTGTCATCTAAGTTCAATCACTTAAGATTAAAAATCACACTTCATCTGATGACACACATATTGATTTAGAGGTCAATACCCACAAACCGATGACATAGCTATAATACTTAAACAATATTGTGTCTCATGTGTTAGAGCAGATTTAGAGCAGACACTCAAATATGCTAAACAACATGAGGACTTCTTATCATAAGGA
>NW_020200728.1:121374-132963 GCF_001531365.2 Cynara cardunculus var. scolymus
AAGAGTTCAAATGAGAACAGGAAAGAAAAGCAACAAAACCTAAGAATTCATTGGTAACTATCTTGTAATCAAGATCATCAAGAGCACTATAAAGTTTTACCAGGATAGAATACAGATTCAGATGTAATTACGTTCACACCTCTGTCGTGAAATATAGAATTCTCTCGGATTTGATTGAAAGAAAAACTAACCCATTGTTGGAATTCAGTGTATTTACCATGTTATTTCAGTTTTATTATTTTAAGTTGAACTTTCTCTTTKTTGCCTACAGATTCTCAAACATGCCCCACATGCAGCTATGAATCAACATAAACATGGCATAGAAACTTGAAACGAGACAAACAACATTATCATACTGTAAATCAGCAGATAGCCCCAATACAAAGTGATTTGGAAAACACACTGGAAAATATCAAACATAAATTACATTTCAATGTTCCTTTTATTCAAAATAGGACATACTTCTCAACCACAGGATGGTGCAACCTCTTTGGATTGGACTACTCTTGCGAAGTACTGTACTAAAATATGGTCAAGTCAATTAGAGTAAAGGGCAAAATAAGACATTCGATGGAACCGATTGATTACGTGGAGAGTGATAGACTGGGATTAAAGCCTGAGTGATGGATAAAAAGTGTCTCTTCGAAGAGGATGAGCCTGAATCGTTTTGAGCAAGGGATGAGTGTCTCTTCGAAGAAGATGACCCTAAACCCTAAGCTTGAATCGTATTTTTGAGGGGAAGTCTCTCTCTCACAGCCTTCAAGAATCATTTCAAATTTCAAATTTCAAATTTGAAATTTGAAATCTGAAATTGCTAAGAGGGGAGAAGGCAGTGGTCGTATATAGAAGAAGAAGAAAGTGGCCCAAATTGGTGATTTTAAAAGTCTGATAAAGAGAAAGTAGGTTTGACCCAATTAGGATTTGGTATGGTATGAAACCCTTGCATAAATAATTTGTACATTGTGCATGATAATTTGTAATTAAGAGATTTTTTGAATTCTTGCATAAAATGATTGTAATTTGTGCTTAGAAGGTGGTAATTAAGATAATGACTTAAATGCTTATTAATGTAGTATAGATATATATATACGATAAAACGATAGACCACAAGATCAAAATGGAATTTCTACATCGAAAAGAGCTCGGAGAATAAGTACCTGGCTACATCAACCTGAGGAACTTGGATTAGTCATAAAGTTTATGTCTTGTAACTTGGTCTTTCATTGTATTTCTTTTGTTTCTATGTCTACTTTTAGTGTTCAGCTTATATTTTGTAAGTCTAAGAAATGTACTGAAACATTTGTAATTTTTCCTTTGAATAAATTATAAGAGTAATAGTTCTAGTGTTCTCTTATAGTCACTGACAATCTATAAGTCAGTGAACATGCTTTCAGTTTCAGTTTCTCTTCTTGAACTTTTTCTTAAGCTTGTAACTTAAGAAAACTTATTAAGTAAAAACTGACTCACTAAAAAAGATCCTAAAAATAGTTAAAAGGGACATGTACTTTATATGTAACTTTTCCTTACTGTTATTTGATAAGGCAACTATCTTTATGTTGCTCTGATATCATCAAATAGAGGGAGATTGTTGATCCTCTTTCTCATTGATTTGATGATAATCCTTTTTACCTTTTTACGAAGTATTATGTTTCTATTCTTTCAGTTCTAGCGATCATCACTGAGTCTATTCAGTGATCACTAAAACATGTATTGTAAATCCTACATCGACAGCGATACTTCATGAGGACAAAACTGACACCAAAGAACCTTCAGCGAAAGTCGAAGACTGAGACTGAAGATTAGTGACTAGCGCATTCGTGATCTGAAGTAGCATTCAGTGATTACAGCCTTGTCAACATATGTGTGAAGACTGCCCAAGCCTCAGCGAATGCTGAAGAAACCTTCAATGTTATTCCAGTATTCAACGATCAAATGAAGCTTGTTGTGCAAGATTGTTTGTCTTTTCCTTCCACACACAGAGGACAAACCCCTACCCTTTCTAGAGTACGGTATGAAGCCAACTAGTTGACTCTATTACCCACCAACTCCATAAAAGAATGTCTGCTCATGAATAAGCATTTCTACTGTTCACTATAGCAAAGGACAAGCTTTTCTTTAAAATCTTGACACATGTTCAAACCCTACTAAATTGCATTAATTGTGCATTTAATGCAATGGTTATAAATAGATAAGTGCTCTCTCCATGCAGACCACTATTATGTACGTGAAAGAACATACACATCTAAGAACACTTACGCTTATCTTCAAGCAAGTTAGAATCCCTCCCTTGTATTCTAAAATTTCTTACCAAAGAAGAGCATCTTTCCTTATTTATCTTTGAACAAATCTTTTTTATTTTGCTAAGAATATCTGTGTGTAAACTTAGATTGTTTTAGATAGGTTATCTTTACCTTTTCTATTTCCATATTCAATCTGTAAAAATCTGTAATGATCTTTCTTTATCAATACATATTTTTAATTTGAAAAGTTTTATATGATTGTATTTGTCCCCCCTTCTAAATTTATTTATATAAAACTCTTGTAGACCTTACTGAGACCAACAAGTTTGTTGGTGGATTTATGGTTTTGGGTTATTAGAGTCTATAGTTGATGAACGCGGGTGTTGTTATCTCTTGATTGAGTTTCAAGAGAGGAGATGGATTGCTCAATTTGGGTGATATGATGAGTGGGGATGATTCAGTTACCCTTGTGATTGTGAGTTTAAGGTCTTCCAAGGACCGCTGAATTGAATCAGCAAAGGCTTAGAACTCAACCTTTGGGACCAAATCGGCTATTGGGGTAACCACCACGACAATAGATGCCATGGGTTAATCCTCAGTTCTAGAGGCGCCTCCATCGATGCTTGTTTGGATGTTTGGGAATGGAAGACTTCCATCCTGTCCTTGATAGCCCTCCAAATAAGAATTCTCTTGGGATGTTCCAGTAGTATGTTCTACATCATCAAATTCAGGGTCTGATAAATGGAAATACGTATTTTTCCCTATCGATAGACCAAGTATCGATGGGGTAGGTGCATGAAAAGGAGATTGCTCTGAAAGAGCTTGGGGAATTTCAAAGCAAGAACCAATGAATGCTTACGAGTGTGTGGATGGTATCGGGCCTTGAGGAAAAGGGGACTTTATGTCTTCATCTCCTCTCTATTGCGAGAGGGATGATGGAAATGACATTTGCTAACCAGGTCTATGTCTAGAGACCCGAACTGTGGCATCTGGATGGATAGATGGGGTTGGGTTTGGACTGGGCAGTTCCTCTTTAATATTCCTCTAGACTTGGTCCCTAGGGATAAATGATGTAGGAGCCCGAGGAGTTAGAAGAGGGGTATCATGCCTATGTTTTCAGTGTTTTTTATCATGAACAAGCTCAAAGACTGTTCGTACGAGTTCAAGGGAGGTGGGAGGAGTATGATCATCGTTGGAGTCTTCATTGATCTTATTCCTCTCACTCTCTGATCCTTCACTCACTTCTAAGGTCCACTCTATGTGCTCCAAGATAGCTGGTCTCGGTTGTTGGACTAGGGGAGAGCTGAGGTATGCCCTAAGGGTGTCTGAGGTCTCCTATATGATCTGCAACATGGCCCATGATAGCGACCTTTGTTGATCCCAGATCTCTCAATTAACACGAATATTCAAGTTATGAATAACCTAAATATATCGTATGGATAAATAATAGTGAAGAACAACTCAAGAATATTCAAAGAATAATTGGAGCATCAAATGATTCACTATTATTGATTTAATGGAATGGAAGCGTAAACGATTACAAGAGATATAAGACCTATATATACTAGTAATCTAAATAAGGAGATAACTATCTAAGGAAGATATATTGCAAATCTTCTAAGGAAAGATAATAATCTACAAATATGGAAATAATATCGAACTATATAAAGCAATGAGAATCCAGCTGTCGATTTGCCATCTCCAGCTGTCTTCTTGGAGGAGTGTTCAACCATGAGTCTTTGAGTTTTCTTGAAAGGATATCTCTAGTTGAACTAGTGTTGGAATCTGTTGGATTCAAGTATGTGCGTTAAAGATTGTATTCAAGTTCTTCTTTATTAAGCTTTGTAATAGTTAGGCTTTAATGTTTTCCCTTTGTACAAATAGTGATTAGACTTGTATTTGTCATTAACTTCTGCAATTAATCTCATTAGTGCTGTAATATTCTTTCTCAAGAAATACAAAGAAGATTGTTGGTGAAAATTCTCTCTACTCATATTCTTGATCTTCATCTTGAAGATTAATTCTGAATTTGTATGATTTTGGGCATTTCAATTGGTATCAGAGCAAATTGCAGCAATTTGTTTATAGGATTAAACAGAATTATCGAGCATTTTGCACGAATTTTAGAGGATTTATCAATCTGTTCTTGTTGTTCTTCAAATTGTTCATCGTGTTCTTAATCCAGAATCGTAATTTTGTCTTAAATCGCTTAGATTTTTATTGTTAATTGATATAATTCATACTACTGAATTCGCATTTACATACTAAACAACTTTGATTCACATCATTTTCTATTTTAATCAAGATTTAAATCATTTTTGATCGATTTTTGAGTTTTCTGAATTCGTTCGTGTTCTTCAAAAACTCATATTTTTACAAGTTTTGATCCATTTTTTGGTTAAAAAGTTTTAAAAATTGTGTTTTTGCTTGATTCTAGTCCGTATAACTCTTAATCGGATTAATAGTAAATCACTTATAGCTTGTACGGTTTAAGTCTTGTGATATTTTGTGAACTGATTGTGCGATTTAGGTTAAACCGGGTAAGTCTTGATCGATTTAAAGGTAAACCATTTGCTTCTTGTTCGATTTAGTGAGCGATTTAGGTTAATCCGCCTGGTAAATCGTTTGTATGTTGTGCGATTTATTTTGTGAATTGTGTGATTTATTCATAATCCGGTTGTAACCTGAGCGATTTTGGTGTGCGATTTAAGTGTAGTATTATGTGATTTAATTGAACTGTTGTATGCAATTTAAGTGATCGTACTTTGACTATTTGAACAATTTGTTGGTTTTGGAACGGATTATTGAACAATCTTTGACTTTCCTTGGTGAGCGATTTAATTGTTGTATTGAACGATTTAAAATTGTTTGAATAATTGAGCGATTTGAATTTTGAACGGATTTGTGTGTATTTTGACTTGTTTGACTTAGTTGACTTGACTTGTTGACCTTTTACGTCCGTATTCATTGTCGCATATTTGACTAAGTGTTAGAGATCACCAGATTTCTCATCCAGATTTGGTGTTAATTGTGGAATTTAAATTCCTTTGTTGTCCGGATATCTAATCCGGATAACATGTTTTTGTTAGAAATTCAAGACTATTTGTTTTGTCCGGACTTCTAATCCGGATATGCTTGACCGGATTTCTAATCTGGATAAGTTTGTGTGCTTATAATTTCTAAGTCTTGAATGTGTGCAAATCCTTGTTTGAGACTTAATTGAAATAATTTTTGAATCCTAATCCTTTAATACAAATTTTGAACTGCAATTGATCATATATCATACATAACTGAGAAAATGAGTTCAAGAGAAGCAATAGCTATTGGTACTGACACCAAGCCACCTATGCTTTTTAGAGGGGACTATAAGAACATGTTCTTCTTCATCCTCAACAGGGCCCTCACATGCAAACTGGGGTCATTGGACCAAGGAAACATAAACATCATGACGATCATGTATGGGTTGTTCTTCAACCTGAACCTTGACTACGCCTTTCTCATCTACAATGAGATTCATTCGACGATGGTCAAGAGATGCAAACTCCAAGCTGCTGGCAAGCCTTTATTTGCGGTTCTCTTCCCTCGTTTCCTCGCCCTCTTCATTAGGGACGCAATGAGGAGACATGGATTACCGGCTGAAGAGCCCTTCACTCCTGTTTACAAGATGCACGGCCATCGACCAACCCTCTCGAAGGAGGGTTACACCATCAACCGCCCACTCTCCAGGGCTATGCTCAATGTCATTCCATCGACATCTGAGATACGCCAGACCTATGCACGTGCTCTATGATGTCCCAAGAATCGAGGGCAGCTACCCCAGAGTGATTAGAGCCATCCCCCGAACCAAGCGAGGGAGCACATGAGACATCTTCATCGGATGATGAAGATGATGATGATGATGATGATGCTACTCATCGTGCCTCCCCCGGCCCTACTCATACAATTCCTCCACCCACTACCCAAAGGGCAACCACATCATCTACCACTGGCGATCAAAGCCATAGGGGTATTGAACAAGGACGACCCAGTCCAATCCCAACCCCAGCCAGCCATCCAGAGGCCATTCTTCGGGCCTCTAGAGATGAATTAGCCGAGGAACCCCATTTTCCATCACCCCTCTCCCAACAGAGAGGTGATGAAGATATAAGAGCCTCTTCGCCTCAGGGCTCGACACAACCAATCACACACACAGAAGCATGTGTTACTTCTGACAATGAACAACCCCAAGATCGTTCAGAGCGATCTTCGTTTCATGTGACCTTCTGACATTGAACAACCCCAATTGCAGACCTGGTCAAAAAGGCCGAGTTCCAAGCCTTTGTCGATTCAGTGATGCGGTCCTTGGAAGACGTTAAACTCATCATTCAAGGGAGTCAACTGACCTTCAACAATCCCTTGCAATCCTACAACGCCACCTCTCCCAAATTGAAACCCAAACCCGAGACAATACCACACGTCTCCAAATGCTCCAACAAACCATCACCCAACACCATAACACCGCACCTCCCTTGCCACCCAAAGAAACCAAATACTCATCCACTCCATTGCCACCCTCACGGCCTAGGCAACTGAGGCCGATGAGAACCTTACCTACATCATCACCCAACTACATACCATCCTTCAAAACCTTAACAACCTAACAACCTCCATCATCTCCCAAATCCCTCAACAAACGCCACCTCCATCCACTTCATCTATCGATGAAACTCTCGCCACTCTTACACACCAAATGCCCATCATCCAAACCACCCTCACCCAACTCCCTGCCACAATATTAGCCCAAATCCCCCAACCTACTCAACCCAACCTCCCTCTACAGGCCCATCCATTGATGAAGACTTCTCCTCATTCACTGCAGAGGTGAGAGATCTCATCACCAACCTTCCCATCCCTCCATCTACATCCACCACCACCTCCGTGCCACCACAAGCCTCCTCATCAACCATCGAGTTCGCAACCAGAGCCGACCTGCGGGCTCTGTCCAAGGCACTCGTCTCATCTTTCAATGAGATTAGTGCCAAATTTGTTCATCGCGCCATCCATCCGACCAGGGTTCACTCTCAGAACCTGGCCGATGAACAAAGGCGCACCACTTCTCTCCTTCAAACAATGGAGGAGAGCCGAAGACATGCAGCCCTGAAGGCGTATCTTGCGTCCTTCAGGATAGACAAAAAGAAGAAGAGGAGCAGAGCCTCTTTCTCCAGCAGCCGCCAACAAAAGAGGCCACGACATAAAGACCAAGACCCCGATGATCAAGGTCTTGGACCTCATGAGGAGGAGACAGAGGCTGCGGCTGCACAGCAAACGGAATCCGCTACACAACCACCACCACCACCACCACCACAAACTCAACACCACCCTCAAACGCAGGAACCCAAGCAAGGGAACCAAAGGCTCTACCCTCTGAAGATGTACAAAATGTACATGTTCCCTTCGCTACAACCCCAGAACCCATAGTGTTGAGTTCCTCAGCCGATGAAGAGCCAACCACCCCACCAACAAAAATAAACCAACCTTTTACTTCTTCACCCACACCAAACCTACCCTTAACCCCTCCACCAACCTCTCCACCTTTTACTCCATCACCTACACCAAACCTCCCCTTAACCCCTTCACCAACCCCTCGCACCACAGAACCCTTCACCTTATCCATACAATAAGAACCAATAATAATCCAACCTTCATCACCCCAACAACCACAAACCCAAACAGAACCCCATGAACCAGAAACCACCCAAGCCGAACCCAATGAACCACAACCAACCCAAGCTAAACCAACCCAACAAGAAACCGTACCTTCGCCAACCCATACACAACCCTCAACCCAACCACCCATGGTGCAAATGGATACTCCCTCTTCCTCGAGGCATCCGCCGCAGAGCTTGGTTGATGAGATTATACAGAGCATGGAGTTGTTGCAGAGACATCCAGATTTGCCACCCAGGGAACCCATTATGATGGAAAAAATCCATCAATACTTGTACCAAGACCGTGATGAAAGTTTGACCATCAATCCTCCAATTTTATCGCCCGAGTCCGTGGACCTCTTACGCCATAGGTTCATTAGACAGACCACACAAGCACCAGAAGCTGTCTTATCGAACGATGAGATAAGGAGGGTCATGGATCTAAAAGTGAAGACCTTCGCCAATAGAGCCATTCGATACATCGAGTTCACAGTGGAAAGAGCACATGGGAAAATTAGCGTGTTCAACGAAAATGACCTCATCAACCTCAATCTCTATGACTTGATTGAACTATACGCATACATGGCTCAAAGGCAGGACCACGACATCAGGTTTGGAATAGCGAACAGAGTGGTTGTAAAAACAATGGAGACCCTGGTAAACCATCGAGCAAAGAGTGATTTCGAAATTGCTCTTTGCTTAGGTATCAAAAGACTTTCCAGCGCTCCACCAAACGAAGACTTCCAAGGCATACAGGAGAAAAGATCTGGCTCAGTCTTAACTCAACCCGAACTTGGACTTGTTTACAAGAATGAGTTTGGGGTAAAAAAATTCTTCAAGTATTCATCGGATACACTTGAATTGTTTCAGAAAGTTATCAGAGAAAGACTAGGTAGAAATCACGTGCCAAGAGAAGAAGGGAGTCAACTCATCCATGAGATATCGACAGTCTCGGCTATCGAAGACTGCTTCTGCGCTTTAGAGATATATTTCAAGGTAGGTCATGATGAGTTGTAAACTTGTTCCTTAAAATGATGTCTTTTGATTCCAGTATTGTAAGARTTTCATCATCCAATGAAAATTTGGAATTTGATGTTTTTCTATTAGATTAGTCTTTGTTCTTCACAATTGTTTCTAGATTAGTCTATGTTTGCTCTTTCATTACTTAGGGGGAGATTGTTAAGTCCTATAATTCATAAAGTGAAAATGTAATGAAAAAAAAATAAGTGATGAAGAACCAGAAGACCGATGAAGATATCAACGCAGAATTGGCCAAGTCTGGAGAACAACTAGAGGGCCGATGGACGACCAGGGATGCGATGGAAAGACCATCTTCATCGCCCCTCTGGTCAACAACACTTAAAAGAATTATTCAACAATTCATCTAGAGGCATACGATGAAGATTTAAAGATAAGGATGATTCATCATACCATGGAAGACAGCTGGAGATGACAAGTCGACAGCTATACTTCAAGTTTATCTTAATATTAAAGCTTATCAACAGTTTAGATAAACATTATCTGTTTATAGAAGATTAGCTAAAAAGTCTCGTTAGATGGTTATCTTCTAATTAGCTTTCTAGTATAAACAGGTGATTAGGCCTATTGTACTAAATGTCTTTTTTTACGTTTTTCTTATGAATAAAGTGAAACATTTGACGCTCAAGACTGTTCTTTATTGTTTATAATTCATTCTTGAGTGTTCATCACTTTCTCCGTTAAAACAATATAGTTTGGTTATTCTTAACTAGATTATTAGTGTTATTGAGAGAAGAAGAGTACCTCGGGACATCTACAATTTCTGGGAGATAAGCTAGTCACCTGGGCGTCAAAGAAACAAAACTGTGTATCTATATCCACCGCTGAAGCAGAATACGTAGATACTGCTAGCTGCTGTTCTCAAGTCATATGGATGCAGACACAGCTTAGAGACTACAGGTTTTATTTTAATAAAATTCCCATTTATTGTGATTCGAAGAGTGCAATAGCAATATCTTGTAACCATGTTCAACATACTAAGACCAAATATATAGATATCCGGTATCATTTTATAGAAGATCATGTAGAAAAAGAAACTATTGAGTTGTATTTTGTAAATACAGAATTTCAGTTAGCCAACTTATTTACGAAAGCTTTAGACGAAAAATGCTTCAGCTTTCTAATATCTAAGTTAGGTATGCTTAATTTGAAATTTTGAATTTTTCTTAAAAACAGTTCAATTTATTGAACTGTGTTTAATTCAAATTCATTTGTTCAAAATATTTGTATTTTTAATACAAATCAGTATTTCATTTTTTATGTGATTTTAAGTCTTTTGATCGTGGAAATCTATATTTGAGGGGGAGTGCATAATTTTATTTGTATTTTATCTGATTCATATTTTGAGAGGGAGTGAATATATCTGTATATAATAACTTTTGAAAATTTTCTTAGAGGTTATTGAATAATATCTAATTTTTGAAAGATTTAAAAGTTTAAAAGAATAAGTGTTTGACCGATTTAGACTAATCCGGACAAAGCAGTGTCCGATTTAGGCTAATCCGGGCAAATGGTTATTCGATAAACTCTTATCCGGATAATGTTAGATATAATTCTAAGGATTTGTGCGATTTTCTAAATCGCTTGATATCATTGTCCGGATTCTTAAATCGCTTGTTGTTTCTTTGTGCGATTTATGTCCAAATCGATTAAACTTTGAGCGATTTATTTTTAAATCGATTGACTCTTGAGCGATGTTCATCTAAATCGCTTGTGCCTTGAGCGGTTTATTGTGCAGTTTAACTCTTAGTTGTTTTTGAGTATATTCTAAATCGGACACCTTTTGTCCAATTTATCTTAATCCGGATAAGCCTTGAGCGGTTTAGAATTTGCAGGGTTTTTTTTACTATATATATGCGTTCGATTTTTACTCTTCATTTTTTACTTTCACTCAATTCACTCAATAGTGTTCATCGTCTTCTCTGGCTACTTAAATCGCTTGTGTTCTTCAAGACTTTAACTCGATCTCTGTTTCATCTTCTTCTTCATCAAAGGTTTATACATGATACATTTGGACTCGAATAACATCTTTGGACTTGATTTGTTCTCTTGGACTGTACTTGACTTAATTCAAATCGAAACTTAAAATGAACCTTTAATCTGTCAAAATATTCGCATTTGGACATGAATGGTCATAAATCTGTATACTTGAACATAAATCGATTCTAATAAAACCGTTCATTTGTTGTTAATAAGATTTTAGTGTTAGGATTTTTAATTTTGATCGATTTAGATTTAGGTTTAGTTTAGGTTTATTTTTCGTCGTTTTAGGGTTTAGTTTTGATCGGATTCTCACCGGAGAAGGTGACCGGAGTTTAATCCGGTCAACCTCAATCTGTGCGAAGTTGTCCGGTTTATGTTTTTAGTCTTGGTTTTTTTTCTCTTTTGTCCGAATATCTAATCCGAATGAAATTTTTTTAGGATATTTTTTCTTTTCTTCTTTTAGATTTTTTAGATAATTTCTTTTAGTATTAAAATTTTCTTTTCTTTTAAATTTTTTTATCTTAATTTTTTTTTGTTTTTAGTTTTAATTTTCTTAGATTTTTTTTGTTTAATTTTTTTTTAAAAGTTTTTAGTTTTATGTAATATTCTGGTTGTTATGTGTGTATGTGTGTAATAATTAT
>NW_020200728.1:133474-136027 GCF_001531365.2 Cynara cardunculus var. scolymus
GGATATCATCTAAACCGGCCAAGAGGTGACCGGATATCATTTAAACCGGCCAAAAGGTGAATCATGTATTGTCCGGTTTAATTTAAACCGGTTAACATTGATTGTRAAGTGTTGACCGGATTTGTAATCCGGASAAAGAGGTTSATTTAATTTCAAGTGTTAAGGTTGACCAGACTTGTTATCCGGACAAGATTGACCGGACTTCAAGTCCGGATAAAGAGATAGAAAGTTTTTGAAATATTTTTGAGATGTAATGGCGGTGTAACCGCAAGAGAGATGTAATAGCAGTGTAACCGCAAGAGAGATGTAATGGCGGTGTTACCGCGAGAGAGATGCAATGGCGGTGTAACCGCGAGAGAGATGAAATGGCGGTGTAACCGCGAGAGAGATGAAATGGCCGTGTAACCGTGAGAGAGATCTAATGGCGGTGTAACCGCGAGAGAGATGTAATGGCGGTGTAACCGCGAGAGTGATGTAATGGCGGTGTAACCGCGAGAGAGATGAAATGGCGGTGCAACCGCGAGAGAGATGAAATGGCGGTGAAACCGCGAGAGAGAAACATAAATATGTTTATGTTTTAGAACAGGTTTGATTCTAAACTGATTGTTTGGAATGTATATTGTTTGTATTAGATTTATACACTCACTAGACCTTTTGGTCTAACGCTCAGTTGTTGGACTAACTTGTTTTGTAGGACAGCGTACTTTGCAAGATAAGGGCAAAGGAAAAGTGTAAATGATGATAACAGTCTGTTCAAATATGAATTAAAGATAAATTTTGTTAGTCCCTGTTTAGTAATAATACTATTTTTAGTATTATGAATATATGATGATGTAAATTTTATGTATATGGGATTATGAGGATTGTTACACTATACATGGAATGTGTGAGTTGTTACATAAATATTGGTTAAATATGTGGGTTGTTACAGTTGGTATCAGAGCTTAGTTTAAGGGATCTGGGTATTTGCGAAATACTTATACTTAAACTAGAGGTGTGGAAAGTTATGATAATAGGTTTCACTAGGTCTATGAATATGGGAATATGTTATAGCTGTACCTATTATGAGAGAGATAGATTATATATGACTGATATAATCTGAGTTATGAGTAAACATGAGGATAAATGTGTTATTATGTTGTAAATATGAGAATAATCATGTGTGTTTAAATGTGACAGATAAGGTTACATACTGAGAAATGGCAGATAATCCCAATCAATCGGGAAGGACCTCAACTTGTTATGGAAGAGGTCGGGGAAGAAGAAATGTTACACAAGGAGAGGATCCAGAAAATGTAATAGAAACACGAAGTCGTAACAGAGGACGAGGAAGAGGTAGAGGTACTAGACAGGAAAAGGAATTGTCGGCCCAAGAAAGTTCAATGTCTGGCCATGGTCGAGGAAGAGTAAGGGGTGGACATAATGTTTCTGACCCCGAGTATATTACTCAAGATATGTTGGCAACAGAGCTGGAAAAGTTTCAGGAAAGTTTGGTAAATTTGTTAAAGCGTACAAACCAAACTAATCCAAATGTGGTAAAAAATTCCGATCAGGAGGAAGCCGGAGCTAGTACACCGGTAACTGGTACATCTGTACCCCTCACTTCGTCCTCAGTACAAAATGGAGGAGATATCAAGATGTTTCTTGCTTGTAAACCTCCTAAATTTTCTGGTTAGCGTGATCCTGTTAAAGCTATGTGTTGGCTTAAGGAGATAAAGTTGAGTCTGCAAATCAGTAAAAGTGCAGAAGAAGACAAAGTTATGTTTGTTGTATCTCGTTTGAGATCAAGTGCTTTGTATTGGTGGGAAGTTTTGTCCAGTTCAGATCCGAATATTCTGAAGACCATGTTGTGGGAAGAATTTGTGGTTAAATTTAAAATGCAGTATTGTCCTGAAGCTGCAGTTCGAAAGTTGGAAGATGATTTCCTTCGTCTTAAACAAGGAAACATGTCAGTCCGCCAGTATACAGAAGTTTTCATGGAACAATCTAGGTTTGCTGAAGCTTATATTATATCTGAAAACAGTTAAGTAAGAAAGTATATCTGGGGATTGGAGGCGAATCTTCGAAAGTATGTGATATCCAGAAATCCAACAACATTTCAAGCGGCAGTTGATGCTGCTGAAATATTGGAACAAGATATTAACCGGAAACCGCAAGAAAGGGTGGGAGAGAAAAGAAAAAGGGAAACTACACTAACTGATTTCCGTAGACCGAGGTTTATGGAAAATGTGAATCGACCAGTCTCAAGGTTTAATGATAAGGCGCGTACCCGATGTCATAAAATACATCAGGAAAATTGCAATACAGAATCTCGAGTATGCTTTAAATGTCAGGAACCTAGACATATAGCTCGAGACTGTTGGATGATGCGGAGATGTTTTACTTGTAATTCATCTCAACATATTAGTATTGATTGTCCGCAAGCAAAGAGTCGAGGGTTTGGTTTTGCTGGAGGTCGGGGATCTGGATATTCTGGGGGTCGAGGATCTGGGTATGTGCCAACAGGTCGTGGGCAAACGGATAATCGTGTTAGTCCAAGTGGACGAGGAGGGA
>NW_020200728.1:138522-139611 GCF_001531365.2 Cynara cardunculus var. scolymus
CTATGAAAGAGTCATATTCAATGGAGAGATTGGCAAAGTTATACATTGATGAGATAGTGACACGACATGGTGTTTCGTTATCAATTGTTTCCGATAGAGATAGTCRTTTCACTTCTATGTTTTGGAAGRGTTTTCAGAGAGAAATGGGTTCACAAATTAAGCTAAGTACAACTTATCATCCTCAGACCGATGGACAGAGTGAGCRCACTATCCAAACTTYAGAWGATATGTTGAGATCCTGTATTATTGATTTTGGAGGGTCGTGGGATAGTCATTTGACTTTGGTTGAATTTGCATACAACAATAGCTACCAYTCAAGTATTCAKGCAGCACCWTTTGAGGTTTTGTAYSGACGAAAATGTAGAACTCCTTTGTGTTGGAATGAAATWGGTRAAAAACAGTTAGTTGGGCCTGAGTTAGTTCAGCAAACYGYAGATAAAATTGGTGWAATACGRGAACGAATGAAAGCTGCACAAGATAGAYAAAGAAGTTATGCAGRTAAACGTCGGAAGCCGATTGAATTTCAAATAGGTGATAAAGTAATGTTGAAAGTATCACCTTGGAAAGGAATGGTACGTTTTGGAAAGAGAGGGAAGTTAAGTCCAAGATATGTTGGACCATTTCCTATTATTGAAAGAGTTGGGGAAGGGGCCTATAAGTTAGAACTTGCTTTGGAATTATGTGGAATTCATGACACGTTTCATGTGTCAAATTTGAGAAAGTGTTTAATAAGTCCAGATGTTGCAGTACCATTACCTGAGATTAAGGTAGATGAGAGATTATGTTTTGAAGAAACCCCTGAACAAATTACTGATTTCAAAGTGAAGAAGTTACGAAACAATGAGATTGGGTTAGTAAAGGTTCAGTGGCGTTATCATAAAGGACCGGACGCCACCTGGGAATTAGAATCGGAAATGAGGATGAAGTATCCTTATCTGTTTACTTAATGGAATTCCGGGACGGAATTCTTTGAAGGAAGGAATATTGTAATATTCTGGTTGTTATGTGTGTATGTGTGTAATAATTATGTTGGAAATTAAAATTTTATTAATTTTAAAATAAAAGGGGGAAGGTCGGCTGGTTGTGCCG
>NW_020200729.1:0-1132 GCF_001531365.2 Cynara cardunculus var. scolymus
AGAGGCTCTGGTTGTGAATGATAAAGAAGAATGATATTAAATATGGCTAAGTGTGAAGATCAAAGAGTTTTTGAGACCAGAGGAGCTCTGGTTGCAAAGACTTGGAATCCAGAGGCTCTGGTCTTTAGAACCAGAGGCTCTGGTTGTGAAGGATGAGAAAATGAAGTAAGGAATGAAATGATAAAGGCTTGCTATCAAAGAAACGAAGGCCAGAGGCTCTGGTCTTTAGAACCAGAGGCTCTGGTTGAGAAAAAGAATGTATAGCAAGCGAACGAAAGCAGAGGCTCTGATCTTTGGAACCAGAGGCTCTGGTTCAATGGTGATGAAATGGACTATGAGATGAAATGATCAAGATAAAACTTGCAAAGAATCGAAAGCCAGAGGCTCTGGTCTTTAGAACCAGAGGCTCTGGATGTGTGAACAATATAATGCAAGTTGGGTGGAAACCAGAGGCTCTGGTCTTTGGAACCAGAGGCTCTGGGTGAATGGAAGCACTTAGTCAAATAAATGATTTTAGTGAGCAAGGACCAGAGGAGCTCTGGTTTCAAAGAGGAAGGAAAAGTAAGATTCAAAAGTTATGGAATGAGTCCAGAGGCTCTGGTCTTTAGAACCAGAGGCTCTGGTTGGAAAAAAATATAAAAAAGGGAGTTGGAAGGGAAATGGTTGACTTGCTTTCAAAGAATCTTAAGCCAGAGGCTCTAGTCATTAGAACCAGAGACTCTGGTTGTAAAGAGAATAACAAATAGCAAGTAAAGGTGGGAACCAGAGGCTCTGGTCTTTGGAACCAGAGGCTCTGGGTGGGAGAAAGGTACTTGATAAGAAATACCAAGTATTTGCTTTGAACCAGAGGGGTTCTGGTTACCTTTAGAACCAGAGGGGCTCTGATTACCAATATGACCAGAGGGGCTCTGGTTGCAAAGATGAAATTTCGCCAACAAATCTAAGTCATTCTATATGGCCAGAGGCTTTGGTCTTTAGAACCATAGGCTCTGGTTTAAGATAGAGAATATATGGCTTTGTTATTATATCATTTATTGGCATAACCATGAGATATAGAGAATCGATGGTTAAAAGATAATTGCCTCTAAGTGGTGAGATTCAGCATACCCATCTTGCTGACTAGAAATAAAAA
>NW_020200729.1:1395-2483 GCF_001531365.2 Cynara cardunculus var. scolymus
GGAGAGATATACCTTGTGTATGAGAAACTGCATGTTCATCATTGATTATGGGTATTGATTTTGCATTTGACTCATGTCYAGAGATCACTTCTTCATCGAATATGTCTTCAAATAGTTGAGCTAGCTCTGATTCATTGGGTTTGCTCATTGATAAATCAGATGCTCTTCTTTGAGGTGCGAGTTTTGAACTGTTGTGTCCAAAAGTCCTTTGTGTAGAGTCATCGAAGGAGACATTGATACATTCAATAACAATTCTTGTCCTTTTGATGTAGACTTTGTATGCTTTGGCGGTTAGAGAATATCCCAGAAAGATTCCCTCATCAGCTTTCTTGTCGAACTTGCCAAGATATTCTCTATCGTTGAGTACAAGCATTTGCACCCAAAGATATGAAAATATTTGACTTTTGGTCTTCGATGATTGATAAGCTCCTATAGGGTTTTCTGGTGTCTCTTGTTGATGATGGAACGATTTTGGGTGAAGCAAGCAGTGGAGATTGCTTCAGCCCAGAATGATAGTGGTAACTCCAATGAAGCGAGCATGGTTCTTGCTGCTTCCACAAGGGTTCGATTTCGTCGTTCGACCACTTCGTTTTGTTCTGGAGTTCTTACAGATGAAAAGTTTTGTGTAATGCCTTCACTGAAGAGATAATCATCAATTATGACATTTTTTAATTCGGTTCCATTATCGCTACGAACCTTCACCAACTTTTGTTGTAGAAGAACTTGTAGCCTTTTCATCACTCCAATGAGTAGGTCTGGAACTTCGGATTTCTTCTTTACGAATTCAACGCAAGTGTATCTGGAGTATTCATCKACCAATACCAGCATGTACTTCTTTCCGGACAGGCTCTGAGTTGATATTGGTCCACAGAGGTCTATGTGAAGCATATCCAAAGTTTAGTGCAGGTGGTCTCTGACTTGGTTTTATGCGATGCCCTTGTTAGTTTTCCCATCTCACATGCTGAGCACAGGTGGTCTTTTTCGAATTTGAGAGCAGGAATTCCTTTGACCAGATTCTGTGTGGCTAGTTTTCTTAGCGCATCAAAGTTGAGGTGTGAGAACTTTTGATGCCATAGCCAATTTTCATC
>NW_020200729.1:4578-5991 GCF_001531365.2 Cynara cardunculus var. scolymus
TCCTTTGCATTCCTTGGAAAAATGACCAAGCTTTCCGCATCTGAAGCATCGAAGGTCATTTTTCCTTCCTTCCTTGTCCTCTCTTCTTTCCTCTCTTCGTTCTTCTCTTCTCTCTTCTCTTTTCTCTCCTCTTCTATCGTCACTTTCTTCTCTTTCACCTCTTCTTTCGTTCCTCTAATAGAATTTCGATGGCTTTCTATCATAGAAAGACTGAAGCTTTTCCCTTCTGAACTCTTTTTGCTCGTAGGGTTTTCTGATGAACTTCTTTTGAAATTGTCTTGTAATCAAGGCCAATGATTTGGTGAACGCTTTAATCTCATCATCTGAATCAGAAGTTTCCTTTTCAGATTCTGATTCGACCAACAAAGCTTTCTTGCCTTTCTTCTTGTGTTCTTTGGCAGGGGTCCTTGATTTTTCAACTTCATCGGCAACAAGAGCAAGAGGTCCTCCATTGGATACCTTCTTCTTCATAATATACACATCATGAAGAGACCAGCCATCTAGGTCCTGATTTGCTTATAGAGACATAGATAGCTGAGTCCATTCATCGCCTAGAATTTTCAGGAATAAAACATTGTTTTCTTCCTTGGTTCTCATAATATCGTTTCGACGACATTGATTTATCAATGTGTTGAAACGGTCATAGGTCTTTTGTATGGGTTCATCAGGGAGGGCTTTGAAATTGGTGTAATCGTTGAGACATTGTGCTCTACGATTTTTCTTTCTCTTTGCTCCTCCTTCCAGTTGACTAGCCACTTCATCCCATAGTTCTTTCGCAGTGGAGCATGTATCAAGGGATTGAAAGATTTCATTGGGCAGGGCCATTATTATAAGTCTCTTGGCCTTTATGTCGGTCTCGACTTTTTCTTTATCATCATCTTCCCAATTTCTTTCCTCTTTCATCATGTAGTAAGMTGGAATTTCAGCCGTGGTACTTGTTGCTGGAACTCTTGGAACAAGAGTTTGAGGGATGTAAGGACCCTCCTGTATGGATCGCAGGAGATTCCTGTCCATCCCCTCCAGAAAATTTACCATTCTTATCTTCCATTGAGGATACTCCTCATGTTGAAGAGTTGCTGGCTTTGTGAGAGAACCAACGTTGTAGGCAGAATTCCAGTTGGCCATTGAAAAGATTTGGAGAAGAAGAAAATAAATTTTTAAAGAGAGAGAAGATTAAAATATTGAGAGTTTTAAATTACAGTTTGATTGGATAATCAATCAATAGGCTCTTATACCAATTGTTGATCCCAGATCTCTCAATAACACTTTGCGCTTCAAATGTTTTACTTTATAAATAATAAAACGTAAAACACAAAGTAAAAACCTCTCACGTATGCGCGCTTTTTACAATAGACCTAGTCGTCTATTTATACTAGTTAGCTAATGCTAAGATAACTAACTATTGCTACTTTC
>NW_020200729.1:7941-12045 GCF_001531365.2 Cynara cardunculus var. scolymus
CAAAAACACCTGACATATTTTGATTCGTCTTTCCCATAAGCCACTCATCACGTATATCGCCAAATAAACGGTTCACATTCAAAATTCGTCACTATAAATACTTTTTCCCCCCATCATATACCCCTTCACTTCCCTAAATACTCCTCCAGCAAAATCTCAAGCTTTCCGGCAACCTGCAAATATGTCTTCAAGCTCAGTATTCGTCTCCGCTCAATCTGAAAACAACCCAAGCAATAATGACGTGAACCAATCTCAGGCACTGACCTCTCATGCCATATCTTTTTTACAGAATCGATATGAGAAAGTGATGCTGCTAAAGAAACCTAACAACTACTACTTCGCTCCATCCTCAAATGGCTTCCCATAATACATTTATCCACTACTGGAGATCCTTCGCAATCACCCATCTATTACGCACTCACCGCAACAAAACCTACCCCTGAAACCTATCTCACCCAATTTATACTCAGTTCGTACATCTGCGCCCTGAAAGATGGTGGATTAAGCATAGTGGGCTATGCTTCACACCCAATAATCAAATCCCTTGTACCAATGGAGATGAACGTCAAGACACTGCGTATTGCCCTACACCTACCTATACTGGACGTTCTTAATCTGGATGCCTTCGCACCAACTCCAACAGATACGGAGTTGATTGAATTCCTCGAATTCCATTCATATACGGCAAAGACGAAAATCTTCAAACGGACTGAATTCAAGAGGAAGGGCCTTCCTCCTATGTCGAATACTCTGTTTTCGATCATCAATTGTTGTTTAACGGGGAAGGTCGGCAGCCACGATCAAGCATCTCACGCCATGATCTCCATAGTCTATGGAATATACTTCAACTTGCCCCTGGATTACGCGCAACTCATCTTTGATGATATGGTGGGTCTAATCAAGAAAAAATGTGCTACTCAAYGGKGTGAGAAATCGAAGGTAAAAGCACAGAAGAAAGCCAAGGAAGACCTTAATTACCCAAACTTGATCTTACAGAGGTTCTTTGGCTTGGTCTTTGGAGACATGACTGAAGAGAAGCTGCCCTCTGCAGAGCCAAATGCTCGCTTATACCCAATGAAGGAGTTTCATCCAACAGAGCATGAGCTAGGTTACAGAAGCCCGAGGCCATTATCAAAAGCTATGCTCAAGTACCTTAGCAAGGGAGATAGGAAGGCTTATAGACGTGGATACAGGAGGCCAGACCCGGTCCCTGAAACCCCTCCACGAATAGGTATTCCCGTAGGTGAGAAAGTGCACAAAATGTGAGTTGAGGGAAGAATGGAGGAGCCTGCAGAGGCAAGGGAGCTGAGTGAGGAAGGACCGAGAGTAGTTAGTAGTCCCCCACGAAGGCCAAAGAAGTCTAAGAAGACTCACAAGGATGTCGATCCTTCTGAGAAAAAGAAAGGGAAAAAGAGACCTGTAGAAGAAGAGGGTCCAAACAGTCGTCTGCCAAAACCCAAAAAGAAGAAATCCAAGAAGGCCCAACCCACAGAGGTTGAGGTCACAGAGGCCGAAATTCAAGAAGGCCCGGCAGAGGCTGTACCTAAGCGCAGAAGGTTGCGTAAGGCTGTTCTAGAAGAGTCCCCCACTGAGAAAATCCAAGATATAATCTTCGATCTCCATCAGAGTTTACAGTGCCCACTGAGGTGGTAGAATTGGGGACAGAAGTTGTACTAGACAACGAAGAGGAAGAAGTGGAGTTAGAAGAGGGTGAAAAAGATGACGAAGGCACACATCCAAGCCCCCCCTCCTAGTTCAACCCACATGGCTAGGGACCCTGTTCTAGAGGGAACCCCTATTGAAGAAACTGTGCACACGCTGAACCCTGAACCAACCAACCTCGCAGAAGACATTCTTTCGTCCTCTGTCGAATGCACAAACCGGGAACCTTATTCTACTCCATCATCCTCTCAAAAGGATGGTAGTTTTATCATAAGAGTCCATTCGCCCAAGGACTCGACACTACCAAGAGAGGCATCTGTTGCCCCTCCACACGTGAGTGAACCACCCAGTCATGCTTTAGAGGCATGCAAGAGAATCACCGAGGCTGCGGGTCTAAAACACCCAAAATCTCCACTCGATCCCTCTGCCAAATTAGGCTCTAAACCTATTAGGCATGAAATCGACAGAACACCGGTAGGCTCTTCAACTGGGGATGTCCGAGGATCTGGTGGATGTCCCCGAGATGACAACGCCAAATCGGTCACTGAGGGCGCCTTACACTCCAAGGCAACTATGTCACCATGTGTTGGTGATCTAGGTTCCCCGAGTGCCTATGTGACAAAGGACGAGCATCAAACCTTCACCACAGAGGTACTCAAGAGGTTGGATGAGTTGAAAAGCTTGTTCTCCTCCTCTCCGACAACAGAGGCTCTTACACCTCTCACAGAGGCTCTAAAGGAGTTGACTTCTACAACTTATGAAGTCAAGGTGGCCGTATCAGCCCTTCAGAGCTCTGTCCTCAACAAGGTTGATCTCACAGAAGCCTTCAGCGTGCTGTCTCTCAATCGTTCTTCCATCAACTCACTCAAGACAGAACTGATAGAAGTCGTCGCCCAGTACGCTGCAGACATGATTTCTGCCGGCTACACGAACTACTCCGCCTTTAAGGATGAAATCAAAGAGATGTTCTCCTCTGCGATCACTGTTGGCGTCGACTCCTCATCCTCCAGGGCTAACATTAACCATCTAGCCACTCGCAGAGAGATAGACGCAATGGTTGAAGCCCTCGGAGAGACCGTGCCGAAACACCACGACCATCTTCTCAAAGAGGCCCGAACTACTAACGAATCCATCAGAGACTGCATGAAGCAACTCGTCAAAGAAGGTCACTCATTCTGAAACGAAATCTATCGTTGCATCTCTACCATGAAATGGGCCACAGAGATTGATATCAACACCGCCATTCTGAATGCTGAAATGGTAATAGAAAAGATGGAGAAGGCGGCCTCCAGAGTACTCAGGCGCTTGAAGAAGGCTCCCCTCACCTCGTGCAAGGCAGAGGCTACTCAAATCTATGATGATCAGGGAGGCAATGACCATGATCGTCATGAGGGGGAGAATAAGACAGAGCCAAAAAAATCAACCTCTACCAAACCACTGAAAATAGTGGATTCTGTTGCAGCCCTATTCTCCAAAGAAAAATCTCCAGAGTCTACGGGGAAAGGCATGGGTAAAGTGGAAGAGGCGTCGCCAAAGAAAGGGTCTAGCTCTGAGACACTGGAGGAGATTAATGAAGATGAATATGACGACCCTGATCTGGTTCAAGCCCTCAAGGATTCTCTGGCAGAGGCTCGGATGAAGAAAGGCAGAGCTCCCATCCCCAAAGTCGGAGAAGGCTCTTCCAAACTAGCCAAGATACCTGAAGAAACGTCCATGGGTACGTTCGACGCTCTGTTAGGAACAGCCAAGCCAATCCTACCAGAGGGGTCTACCCAGAGGCCAATACTTGAAGAATACACCAGAAGGCAAGAGTCTGCCACAGTGGGGAGGGTCTCTGAAATTATTGATTCAATGAACAAGATTCCTACACAGAAGATGCGTACAGAGCCCGTAACCATTGTCGAAGAGATTCTGCGGTGGCGTTACTCATCCACGGACACAGAGCCCCCATACAATCCAGAGCTAACTGGCATGCCCTCTGTCGAAGCAAAGTTTCACTTCTCTAAACTCACCAAGCCACCAGTGCAGGTCTTCTCAGAGCACGTTATTTGCTCATTAGAAACCATCTCTTCGCGCACCATGCTGATGAAGACCGTGTTGTACACTCAATATACAGTGAAGAGGGATGATGGCAACCTCTACAATTTTACAGATGTTGACCTCCACAATTTGTGCGTATTTGATCTAATCTTCTTGCACAAGATCCTGAACAAGTACATGGAGAGGAGGTCAAGCTACTCAATTTCTCTCAAAATGCTGATAGAGGTGATGCGTGCCCAAGTCAAATTCTACAGTGAGAAAGACTTCGATATTGCTACGAGGTTGGCCCAGCCAGAGCTAAAGATTACTCCTCCAAAGAACAGACCCATTTGGCTGCATAGGTTCCATCCCAACACTATTATCCACAATCCCATCTTTGGGTTTGTTTTCTTGGACAAGGAT
>NW_020200729.1:12195-23730 GCF_001531365.2 Cynara cardunculus var. scolymus
CGAAAGAGGCGCATAAGTATTCAACAGAGTCCCTCGAATGGGTGTTCAACTCTGTGGTGGCAGAGGTGCAGAAAGGGCGAATAAGTGCGGATGAAGTAATGGACCTTCTGGAAACCATCAAAAATACAAGCCTCATTCAGGGAATGGATCTTCAAGGTCTACAAGACTGTCAAGACTGATTTGCAATATGCTGTAGACGATTATCCAGACTCTGCTGTTGAGTAAACTTTTGTAATAGTGTACGCCTGCACAATTTTTTCTTTCAGTAATGTAAATTTTTTAAGAGGATGAGATTAATCTCCTCTTGTATTTTTCCTTAAGTCAAATCTTGCACCCAACTGTCCACGATTACTTTTTCAATACTTAGGGGAGATTGTTAGCTCCATTATTCCTATCTTGTAAAAGTATAGAAAAGTATTTTGCAAGTCTTGACAGAAGGTTAACTCCACAGAAGACAACAGAGGATTAGCGACAGAAGCCGTTTGATCGAGCAAGTGAAGAGTGGCAGAACCTCTGATGTGTCTCACAGAGGTTCTGGAAAATAGTCCTCTGATCAAAAGAACATGCAAGTCATTTACAGCAGAGCCTCTGAAATGGCTCACAGAGGGTCTGCGGTTTTCGTCTTCTGTGAAGTTTCTGTTCTAACAGTTTTCAAAGGTGGTTAGCCGTATGTGCTTCTCACGTGACTAGGACTTAATCGACTTTCTTTGGATGACCCAGATGAAGACACGTGTCAAGATCTAGTCTCTAAGATCGTTAGGAACTAGTATAAATAGCGAATAGGGTCTTTGTAAACTGTGTGCTTCCGGTATTGTAATTGTCAAAATTTTCAATTGAATCAATTGAAAAAACCTTTGGAGCAATCTTTTTGTATTCATCTTCTTCATTGAGACTATGTGTTCCTGGTGTGTTTAGAAATTCTAATCACTTACTTACTCTGCTTTGCTCTTATTAATATTTCCGCTGCACTTTAATTGTTTTAGAGCTTATTTAGAGTATTAGATCAATACCAAAGTTGAATTTAGATCCAACAAGGGTGCCTCGACGAAGAAGGAACATCCGCTTGCACCTGGGTTTGTTGGTCTGTGGGTTATGTTTAGGCTAAGGGTTGAGAGTGGGTTGGTGATGGAAAGGTTTGAGTTGGCTCTGGTTCATTGGCCTTAGGTGCGGTGATTTCTGGTTTGAGGGTTTCAGTTTGGGTGGTTTTTGGTTCATCGGGTTGTATTTGGGTTAGAGGTTGTTGTGGTGATAAAGGTTGAGTGATTGTGGGCTGAGGTTGTATGTGTAGAGAGGTGAAGGGTTCTGTGGTGTGTGGTGTTGGTGAAGGGGTTAATGGTAGATTGGGAGTTGGTGATCGGGTGAGGGTACTTGTTGGTCCTTTGAGGGTCTACAAGAATAGTAAAACAGTTTGTAGAGGGGGGATGAATACAAACACAATATTTTCAAATCTAAAATATATTGAATAAGAAGATCAATACAGATTTTACAAGATTGTTTGCGGAAAGATAAGGTGATAAAAACTTATCTAAACAATCTTTTGTTACACACAAAGTCTTAGCAAATACAAAGAAAGAACTGCTGAAAAGAAGATCATTTACTTAAGCTAGAAAATGCTTGAAATAAGACTTAGGGTTAGAGAGTGAGTTGCGTGCACTCTGCATGGAGAAGAAACACTTCTATTTATACCTAGTGCATTAAATGAACATTTAATGCAATATGGTAGGGTTAGAGTGCGTGTCAAGCCATAAGAGGAAGGCTCGTCCTTTGCTACAGTGAATAATACACAAAACACTATTCATGAGCAAATATCCTTACCTAAAGTTGGTGGACAATAGAATCGACTAGCCGGCTCTGTACCGTACCAACTTTATTAAGAGTATGGGTTTCGTCCTTTGTGTGCAAAAGGACAAGACAACAACAATCGTGCTAAGCTAGCTTCCTTTGATCGCTGAATGCTGGAATGACCTGAAGGTCTGTTCATCATTCACTGAAGCTAGAGCAGTCTTCACACATATGTAGACGGGTTTTAATCACTGAGTACCGCTTCGGATCACGTAGTCGCCAGTCTCTAATCTTCAGTTTCAGTCTTCGATGTTTGTTGAAGGTTCTTTGGTGTGAGTGTTGTCTTATTGAAGTATTGATGTCTTTGATAGATTTACAAGGCAAGTTCTTCAGCGATCACTGAACATATTTAGTGAAGGTCGTTGGAACTGAAAAGACAGAAACATAAATATAACGTACAAGTGAAAAGGGATTATCATCAAATCACTGAGAGAGAGAATCAACAATCTCCCCCTATTTGATGATAATAAGATAACATAAAGAAGGTTATCTATGATAGTAGGAAAAAGTTGCATATGAAGTACATGTCCCCTTTTACTATTTTGGGATCTTTTCAATTAGCCAGTCTCAGCTTGAAAATTTTCCTTAAGTTATATCGAAGAAAATTACAAGTATGGAAACTGAAACTGAAAGCTTATTCACTGACTTATAGATTGTCAGTGAATGCAAACAATAACACTGGAACTCATAGACTTGTGTCCCTATTACTTTTTTCAGGGATCTTTTTCAGTGAAGTACATGGAATACTCATTTTATTAATCATAGGAAATATTACAAGTATTAAAGTACATGTCTAGTGCTTATAGATTATTAGTACAATTACTGAAAGTAGACATAGTACAAGAAGTTACAAGGAAAAGTGGATTGTTGTTACAAAGAGAAACTATTTTAGAACTCTTAGATCTATGTAACAAGGTACATTTTCACCAAGTTTTCTTCAATGTAGGAATTTCATTTGTATCTTCAGATCTACGACTTTTCCAGGCATGCTATCATCTATCTAGAGCAAAAAATAAACCAGATCATCCATTGGACATAGATGTAGCTCTGACATTCTCTGAAATCTGACTTCACCTTTATAGACAAGGAATATATCTCCTAACTCAGGTTTAAAATGATCAGAGTTGGGTGTATAGGGACCCTTATTTGGCAAGTCAAGATTCAACATAAAAATGTTTGTACTCTGATGACCCTTCAGGACTTCATTTATGGAGAACCTTGTTTCATGTTTGTTCCTTAGGAAAGGTCCATCATTAGGATTAGAGAGATTGAGTTTCTTCTTCCCACCTTTCTTCAGAGACGGCTTCTCAGGGACCTTGACATGCCTGGACATCCTTTTGATGAGCTCGTTGATGGTGTCCTCGATAAGTGTCTTGTGTCTCGACTTGGATTGCTGAATGGCTTGTCTGATCTACATCCATTCATTGTATCCATAATGGCCAAGGTAGAAGGGTACTCGGTAACGGCATCAAGATTGTCCCTGGTGTAGAGCATTGAGACCAGCATTCCACCGTCTTTAGAACGTCCGCTGATGCTGACGCAGATAATCGGGCGGGGACTGACTCACTTTTTCAACTTTGCTTCGCTCCCACACTTGTCCTTTTCTGCTAGCTTCAGGTTCTTCTCATTCTCAGCTTCTGCAATAGAAAGAAGTTTAGCCTGGGCTTGGACATCGTTCACCGTTTTCTTGGACTTCTTCTTGGGAAGGACTTTTTCAGCTAGTGACTTTGCCAGCTTCAAGCTGTCTTCAGTCTGCTTCTTTTGAAGCTCTAGCTCTTCTTCAGCCCTTAATGCCTCGAGTCTTTCAGCTTCGGACAAGAAGTCGAACTCACCACCACTAGAGGTACGAAGAGGGATTTTTTACTCTAGTATGGTTGAGTGACTCCTTAAGCTGAGACATCTGCTGGTCGATAGGAGCACAAGAGACAGGTTGATCAGGTACCCGCTCCAGTCGCTGCAAGTTGTTGATAGAATATGAAGTTGATATTTTGAAGTAATCACTACCTGAGAGGTAGAGTCTTCAAACAAAGGTTGTTGAGGGATATTGAACAATACCGTAAAGTTTCCTTCTTCAGCAACCGCCTTCCCTTTCGACTTGGGGTCCTGGTTCCCTGATGAAGTCGATTCACCTTGCCTTTGCTCCCCCTGGGATGCAGAATCCCTGAGAGCAACTTCCTTGGTGATGGTTGATGGCTTCTGGTACTTGATGGTAAAGTCATCTTCATCATCATTGTCTTCGTCGCCATCTAGGTCACTTCCAGGGTCTAGAATGGTATGTTCATCATCATCTTCATCATCATCATCTTTATCTTCATCATCATCACCAGCAACAGTGATGGTTTGGGCATCATCCCTAGGGATGGCATCGACATCCTTAGCTGGAGCAGCTTTGGTGGTCGTGATTACAGGAGCAGCAACCGCTTCAGCTCTAAGAGCCTCAGCTTAAACTACAACTGAAGCTGATACTAGACCAACGGCCTGAGAAGGGGTAAGCACAACATCAGATGATTCACCAGCGTTGGACCTCATCTCCCCCTCTCTGGCTAAGACTTGAGAAAATTGGCCAGAGAGTTCGTCCAAGCGCTGAGGATGGAGAACCATTGTTTCCTCTAGCCTTTGCAAAGCACTAGCTAGAGTTATCATTCCCCTCACGCGTCTCATGGAGCTGGGCGCGATCACTGGCAGAGAAAGAAGGTGGGATCACTGGAGCTTGTTGACGGACATCATCCAGGATCTGTTGAAGATGGCCAGTCTTCTGATCAGCGATAGCCTAAGCATTGTCAGCCCTGTTGTGAAGAACAACAATGTCATTGGTGTTGGCTTGAACAACTTCTTGGAGAGTCTGGAGGTGACTCTGAACTTCTTGAACGTCCGCCTGGATGGCAAGGAAGTTCGCATCAAGATCACCCTGATGGGGCTTCTCTTGGTGGACTTCGTTGATCTTGTAGAGGATGATATTAACGGCTGGAAGGAGAAGTTTGATGTCTAATGCCTTATCACAGGCATTGTCAATCTCTTCATCTCCTCCATCATCTTTCTCTCTTTCTTCCTCTTCCACTTCCTGAGTATGAGACTGATGCATCGAAGAAGGACCTGCAAAAGAAGAAGTGTGAGCTGAAGGCTCAAGGTTAAAAGAAAATAAAGGGTAGGAAGATGGAAAACCTGAGGGGCCATCAGTGACATCTAAAGGATTGTCACTGACGTGAGCAAATATGTCCTCGAGAGGATCGACATCTGTGTGCAGAGGAGCATCGAGAGGAGTAACCTCAGGTCCAGTGGTTCGCGTCTCAGTATCGAGAAGGACAGTCGTTGATACATCATCAACATGTGTAAAGACCAAGGAACGAGGAGAAGAGAAAATGGTTGAGAAGAGACATGGGTGTTCATCGGTGGCGGCGCTGATATTCACACCTTTAGTGAATTGGGTCACTGAGGCGATGAGGGTCGGTACAACTGATACAACAGTGATGGGAGAGATAACTGAAGAGCTGGGAGGGAGGGCAGAAGATGCCTCGGGGATAAGGCTAGTTTCAATAACTGAAGCCTTTTGAGAGACTCCAGCTAGAGCCATGGTTGTCCCCTTTTTAGACTACTTGGCTCTTTGAGGATTGAGAGGGTCGTTTTGAATGGGTTTTGGTGGCTTGGCTAGACGCGAGGGGGGGGGAGGTTTACCCTTGTCGTGGCCACCTGGGGAGAGGAGGTAGTGATGGACACAATAGAAGTTAGTGCCACATCACTGTCCCTTAGCTTATGATCTAGAATCCTAGATCCAAGCTTGAAAACCTGAAGGTTTCCTTTTTTGGGGGTAAAGATCTTGGTAAACACCATTGAAAGAAAGCTGGTGTAAGGCACCACCTTTTCTCGCTGGCGCTTGTTCAACTTGAGCACCAGGTCATTGAAAATGACCTCAGCATAATTTATATTGCGACGTTGAATCGCATATATGCCTATGATCAAGGTGATCCTAGAGGTCTGGTCCTGACCACGAGTTTTTCCACCCATGCACTGGATGAAATGAGAAAACAAGTATTGCCAGATAGCTGACATCCTGTTCTTCTCAATTTTTATCAAGGACTTCAGAGGGGCGTTGGAGTCCTTCTTCATTGGCCATTGGTAGCAAATGGCCTCGAGAAGCTCGATGATCTCGGCGGTAGAGGGTTTGCTATCGAAGGGGCCCTTGGGAAGACGGAGAGCCAACCGGAGTGTGGGAACACCAAAACTCACTTCCATGCAATTGAAAGTGAAGTTGATCAACTCAGCCTTGCGTCCAGGCTTGACTTCGACTTTGACTTCGACAACTTCAGCAGTGAGCCAGAACTGCTGAATAAGTTTTTTCACCATGACGGGCTCATGGTTAAGTGTGTAGCCCAAGGACGACTGTTTGAGAAAATCAGCCGCATCTTGGTAAAGAGGAAGGTATCTCCAACAAGGCAATGTGGTTGTTAGCCTTGATGGAGATCTCGTCAATGGAGAAGTTGACGTTCTTGGCAACCATCTGTTTGTATCAATAAGAAGTAAATCAAACAGGTTTGTTAGAATTAAACCAAGAGTTTTTTGTTAAGATTATAGAAAAAAGTTTTTGAACAGGTAAAAACTTCTTTTGAAAAATCCTCAAAGAAGATTTAGGATTTTTCAAGTAGAAAGTGTATAAAGAAATAAGATTATAACCAAGAAGGAGATGATTAAATAATCTTTATAGTTTAATGTATTAAGAGAACAAAGTTCTTAAACAGATTAAACATTTCTTATAGCAAAAGAAAGAAGAAGAAGATATTGACCTTAGATGATTGAGTATATAGGTCAAAGAGTTTTTGGAGAGTTGAGAGTTCTTGCTTTGGAGAAATCTTAGCAGAGTTTCGTCTAAGAATTTTTGTAAGCGTAAAGAGAAATGTGGAGAAGAAGTCTCATATTTATAGGTAGGAGGAGAGAGAAATAATATGAGAGAGAGAAAAGACGACGGTTCGGGAAAGTGGTTATGATCAAAAATATACCACGTTCTCATCCATGATTGGTTGGCATTAAATGAGGTAGCGTAATGACAGAACCTTTTGCGTGTCTCAAAGCGTCACGCATAGTAAATAGAGAATGTCGTCATAAAGACGGTTCATTAACTATTTTTTTTAAAACAAATAGTTTTTAAGAAAAACGAAGAGTCATACAGTGTCTAAGAAAACACTGATAAGACCATTTAAAACATTTTATCACTGAAAATAAAGATTCAATGAGGGTTTTAAGGCATCAGATTCAGTGAAAAGAGAGTTACTAAAACTGGCATTTAAAAAAATGTTTTAATCACTGATAAGAAAAGATTCAGTGATCATTTTGAATTTTAAGAAAAGTATAAAGATATACTTAGAGATGTGGTGAGTGTTGAGAATCACTGAGAGCACCTTTAAAAACATTTATCACTGAAGATGAGAAAGTTTCAATGAAGATTTTAAGTTGAGAAATAAGAAGAGTAATCATACCTGAAAGAGAAAAGATATATTTACTCAAAAGTTCAGTGTTAGAGATAGAGCAATGAATCATTTCACTTACTGAGTGATGTATAATAGCTGAAGATTAAAGTTCAGCGTTTAACATACCCAATTTGCTAATCAAGATATTAAATCTTGTCTCATCAAGAGGCTTGGTGAAAAGGTCAGCGAGTTGATACTCAGTTGGAATGAAGTGAAGCTCAATATCACCATTCATAACATGATCTCTGATAAAATGATATCATATCTCGATATGTTTGGTCTTGGTGTGAAGTATAGCGTTGTTTGCAATATCAATAACACTAGTGCTATCACAATAAATAAGAACCTTTGAAAATTGATGATCGTAGTCCAGCAGCTGATTTTCCATCCAAAGAATTTGGGCACAACAGCTACCAGCAGCTACATATTCATCTTTGGCTGTTGATGTGGACACTGAATTTTGCTTTTTCCTTGTCCATCTCACCATCTTTCCACCAAGAAGCTGACAGCCTCTTGTGGTGCTTTTCCTATCAATTTTGCAACATGCAAAATTACTATCCGAATAACCAACAAGGTGAAAACCTGAACCTTTAGGGTACGAGAAACCCATATTAGGAGTTCCCTTAAGATATCTGAATATGCGTTTTACTGCGATAAGATGGGATTCCTTGGGTTCAGCTTGATATCTTGCACATAAGCAAGTGGAGTACATGATATCGGGTCGGCTAGCTATGAGATACAATAGGGAGCCGATCATTCCTTTGTAAACAGTAATATTTATAGGCTTTCCATTTGGATCCTTGTTGAGAGTGAGTGGAGGAGCCATTGGAGTCTTCATAGATTAACTGTTGGATAGATCAAACTTTTTTAGCATGTCTCGAACATACTTACTTTGGTTGATAAAGACACCTTTATCAGTTTGTTTGATCTGGAGACCTAAAAATATATGTTAGTTCTCCCATCATGCTCATCTGATATTCTTTCTTCATGCGTTCAGCGAAACGAAAACATAAAGAAGGATTAGTAGAACCAAAAATAATATCATCGACATAAATTTGGACGAGAATGATGTGACCTTTAACTTTCCAAAGAAATAAGGTCTGGTCAATCTTTCCATAAGAGAATTTCTCAGAGATGAGAAAAGAAGAAAGGGTATCATACCAGGCACTAGGAGCCTGCTTTAAACCATAAAGAGCTTTATCCAACCTATAGACGTGGTTTGGATACTTAGGGTCAAGAAACCCTGGAGGTTGTTGAACATAAACTACCTCTTGAAGTTTTCCATTAAGGAAATTGCTCTTTACATCTATCTAAAAAACCTTGAAGTCTCTATGGGCAGCAAAGGCTAGAAAGAATCGAATTGCTTCGAGTTTAGCCACTGGTGCGAAGGTCTCGTCATAGTCGATTCATTCTTCTTGTCTATAACCCTGAGCAATAAGTCGAGCCATGTTGCGGGTTACCACACCATCTTCATCCAACTTGTTGCGATAGACCCATTTGGTGCCTATCATTGATTTGTCAGATGGACTTGGGACAAGGTACAAGACTTTGTTCCTATCAAACTCAATGAGCTCTTCTTGCATAGCAAGAACCCAACTAGGGTTAGAGATAGCATCATTGATTTTATTGGGTTTAACTAAAGAAAGAAAGTTGACGAAGAGACAGATATTACCTACACCACAACGTGTCTTGATACCTGCATCTGGATCGCCAAGAATTTGATGAATTGGATGGCTTTTAGTCCATCGCTGAGCCGGTAGAGGAGCTTCATCTGAATAGGCAAGTTCAGGTATGGAAGATGAGGCTTCAGCACCAGTTTCTTCAACAATAGGGACTATTGCTAAAGGAGCCTCAGATTCAGCAGCTGAAACAGGTTCAGAAACTGAAGGCATTTTTCACTGATGGATCAGTATTTGATGTAGAAGGAGGAACATAACTAATGGGCACTGCAGCGATATCTGAAGAAGATGCGGTGGAGTGACTAGCTATAACTGGATTGATGAGTGGATCATCTTCAGCTTCAAGAGATTCAGTGTTAATAGGAGAACTGTAAGAAGCTTCAGGTTGTCCATAGTGAGAGAACATCCAGTTTTCTAATTCGTCCTCATCATTTGAGATGGGTTTTCAATTAGCTGACTGAGATTCATCAAAGGTGACATGAATTGATTCCTATATTGTTTGTCTTCGTTTGTTGAAAACTCTGAAGGCTTTGGATACAGAAGAATATCCAAGAAAGATTCCTTCATCAACTTTAGGATCGAACTTTCCAAGTTGGTCGCGGTTGTTGAGAATGAAACAAGTACTACCAAATATATGAAGAAAGCTTATGTAAGGCTTTCGTTCATGGAAGAGTTCATAGGCTGTCTTCTTGAATCTTTTCACGATCAGCGATCGGTTTTGAGTGAAACAAGCGGTGTTGACAGCTTCAGCCCATAATTGAGTAGGGAGATGGGATTCGCTAAGCATTGATCGAGCAGCCTCAATGATTGTTCAATTTCGTCTTTCAGCGACCCTATTCTGTTGAGGAGTTCTCACTGAAGAAACGTTGTGAGAATTTCCTTTGTCCTCTAAGAAGTTATCTATAGTACTGTTTTTGAATTCAGTACCATGGTCACTTCTGATAGATCGTACTTTAACATCGTTTAATACTTCTATCTTTTTTATGAACAAAATGATTTCTTCAGGTGCTTCATCCTTGGATCTGAGAAAGAATACCCAAGTATACCTAGCATACTCATCAACAATGACAAGTGTGAACTTCTTTCCGGCTTGGGATTGCACGTTGACTGGACCAAAGAGATCCATGTGCAATAGCTGAAGAGGCACAATCGCTGAAGAGATTTGCTTTGACTTTAAGCTAGCTCTTGTGTGTTTTCCTTTTAGACAAGCTGAGCAAAGATATTCCGTCGCAAATGAGTGTTGAGGAAGACCATTGACAAGATCATTTCTTGACAACTCACTGAGTGTCTTGAAGTTGTGATGAGATAGTCGTTTGTGCCATAACCAGTTAATATCTGATGAGGATTTGGAGAAGAAGTAGCTATTCTCGGTGAGGAAAGAATTCATGTTGATGATATATATGTTCTCTAGACGAGAACCGATTAGAGCAACCTTATCATCTTTATTAAGAACATGACATGAATTGTTTGAGAATTTAACTGTATAATCTTTATGTGTGTCCCACTACAATGATCAATCTTCAATAAGCTCAATAACAATGGCAGATCTATGATTTTTCTTCAAGAACACAAGATGAACTTTGAGAGAGAAAGTCAAACATTCAATGCTCAGGTCAAACCCTCTATTACGTATATGATTTACAATAAGCTCTCTTCTAAGATTACAAAGATAACACCCTATTTATAGGGTCAAACTAGCAAACATAGTCAAAGTCAAACCTGCCTAAGAAAAGTCAAACACGATGACTTTTACAATTATAGACAATATTTAACTTTCAAGACGAATACAATTTTGTACTAATTTTCAGTCCTAACATTCTCCCCCTTTGTATTTAGACTTGAAAGAAATTATGCACTTTGAGTCCTGTTTGAACTTTGAAACTTTAAGCACATTATGTCATTTTCAAAAGAAATCTTCAACCAATCAACTGCTGAGAAAGATCTTATAGCATTCTCCCCCTCGAATATAGAACAGCGATGATCTTCTCTGTTGACAATGTAGAACAGTAATCAATAGAAACAATGTACAATATTTGATCTTCAAAAAATCTTCAAACAACAAATCTTCAGTAAACTGTTGTAAAGATGTTCATCACATTCAACATCTCTCAGTCATTGTAGCACATGAATAATCTTTCTATAATTATSTCCAGTCGCACTTCTTTTGAGTCTTTTGCCAATTTCGAAGTTACTCCACCTTGATCTTTGCATCAGATTCCCTTTAAAAAGTTCGAAAAATAATATTTCATTCATTATTACATACTCCCCCTTATGATGAAATGAGAATTATTACATCATACATAAGATGATAGACATCCTCCGTTTAAACCGTCAAATCATGAAACTGTAAGTAGATCTTTGCAAATCGACTTATTTAATCTTTTCAGATTAAGGGAATGGGAAGGTAACATCCAATTTCAATGAATGAAATTGTTTTCAATCTTATAAAAAGATTGGCTTGTGAGTATAACAGATATACTCTGTACAACGGATGTACTGTATATATGAGACTTTTTGACGCTCATCTCACCGGGTCTTCCATTCAATCATTGATA
>NW_020200729.1:24621-39546 GCF_001531365.2 Cynara cardunculus var. scolymus
AATAGCTGAAACAGGTATTGGAGTTATGTACGACGAGAAATTACACAAGTAAAATCTCAGGAAATACCTGTTCAGAGAATGTACTCGTTTCAGAAAACATTTCCATTTCCAAAAACATTTATTCAAAATTTTCTAGAGACTCCTCCTAGAAAACAGATTTAAGTAATGATTCAGTTAAGCTCAAAAAATTAAAAAATTTGAAGAAAACATTTTATGTACGGGTTCTAAATTGAGTGTTTAGAAACCACACTCGATAAAGCACGGGTCCTGAACTGAAATGCTTAGAAGCCTCGTTTGGAATAAATCACAACTCCACTTGCAATGATGTATCACTGAAATGATATTTTGATCGGCACAAAATGGACACACCTGCAAAACCAGATTAAGTAGATTTTGGTACCCAAACGAACTTGGGTCTTATTTTGTTAGCATCTGGTTGAGGTATATTGTAATTACCAAACCATTTATTTCTATAAGGTATTTTTTTCCAGCACTATTAACAGGATGATTATATACAAAATATGACTCATGTCAGTTATTATAATCATACCTGTTCTTACCTTTCCAGTTGTTCTGATAGTTGTTATCTCCATGCCACCTGTTGAACCTTTTGTTATTAACAAAGTTATTGGTTCTGCATGTTGAGCATATAATCCTTCTCTTGCTAAGATTGATCAGATCATTAGTGGATCTCACAAGGCAAGGAAGATTGTTAGTAACAACAGGTGTATGAGATAAAACAAATTCAGACTTATTAACCCAAATGCTTTTAATCTTTGAAGAATAATTGGGTGATCCAATGACATATCCTTGATAATACTGATTAGAACGAGAATAGTTCTTAGAAACATTAGATTTAGGACTACTTGAATAACTGTTCGAATAGGAACAATTATAAAAGCTGCTTTTACACTGTGGTTGAGAACCAGTTGGACTTTTAGCACACGAAAAGTCTTTGACTTTTGGTAAAAGCTGATCTCTTTCAATAGTAACTAAATCATATTTCTTTTTCAGTTCAGTTCTCATGTTCAATTCAGTTTCAAGGTCTGTCTTTAGATCAAACAATTTCTTTAAAGTATCCAAAAACTTACTTTCTAATTCCTTCTTTGACTTTTCAAAAAATCTCCGTTCTTTCTCAAATTTCTTTCTCTCTTCGTTTGAACTTCCATTCTCATTTTCTGAAGCAATGTCAAGCCATTTCTTTTTCTCTGTAAGTTCTTTGGCAATTGCAGCATTTTTCTTGACATTGTTTTTCTTTTCAAGAATAAACATTCTCTTCTCTTCATCTAATTCTTTCCTTTTCTGAACAATGTTGTCCGACAATTCCAAATTMTTTCTTTGACATTCTTCTTCATACTCTTTCTTCTCTTTATCAAACTTGGATCATTCCAAGATGATAAGTTGTTCAAAATCTGAAATTTGATTTAAAAGAAATTTATCATTCAGCTTAGGACAATTAATCTTATTTTCATAAGATTCACATTCAGTACAAAATATTTTCTCTATTTCAGAAAATCTTTTCTTCTCTAAATTCAAAAGCTTTCTTAGCTCAATCAGATCATTTTCAGATTTCTGAACCTTCTCAGTTAAATCCTTTGTCTCTGTATTATTCCTTGGAGAGTTTTTCTCATTTGAAAGTGTACTCTAACCTCTTTGAGTTTATTGAAAAGATATTTATTAGTTTTACTCCAAGTCTTCAAATCCTCATCATAATATTTTCTTACAGAGCTGAGAGTGTTCTCGAGTTTTTCAATTTTATACTCAAATTCCTTCTCGATTCTTTCACATTATTTTTTATGATCTTTGATACATTCCTCAGTAGCATAATTCTTAGTGTACATATTTATGTATTTCTCTTTATAGTTCACAATGCTCTTTTCCAGCTCAACAATCTTCTCTCTCATTTCCTTTAGAATATCTGCCATTTAAAAAAATTGATCAGTTATAGGATCTATGCAGTGAAATCAGACAAAAAAATCATAAACAATTAAGCACAAAAACAAAAACAGAAAACACAAAAAACTGTTGAGAAATAAGAAAATCGACGAAAAACTGTCAAATATCAATAAAACAGTCAAAACTATTGAAAACAGTCAAAGACAGTTAAAACTGATGAAAAATAGTTTACGCGATGGAAAACAGTTCAATGATTCTCAAACAGTTTAAACACACACAAAACAGAAACAAATAAATGAAATGATCCAAAATTTAAAATATAAACAAACAAAAAATTAAGAATTGAATCAGACTTTTCCCTTGATATTTAGTGCCTTGCCGTTTGATTAACTTCTAACCATAACCCTCCAAGCCTTCATCTCCTCTCTTCCACAAAACAACCTGTCTTTTTGCAATCACAATAGCAATTACAACAAACAGAATCTGATACCCACATACAGCAATCAATTCATAACCTCTCAAGTCCACTCAAAGCTACCTAAACCTGTTGTACTTTGCTAAACCACCTCACTCCACAAACTGTTAAAACAAAGAAATCTAAAGTTCTAATTCACAGCCTTCTACATTGAAAAATCAACAGCCAAAGCATAACTCTGATGATGCTGTCTTCTCTTGATGACCCTGAAGAATTTCACTTTGTATGATGATCGTGAGGGAACAGACAAAGAACTTAGGCTTGCTGTAAGGCAGTCCAATGATCTGCAATACAGCCCAAGAATGAGATACAACCAAATTGGTCACAGAAAATGCTTCTAATGAAACTGTGTGTAAGATAAATTCCAATCAAGATTGTGTGAGAAAATCAAAACTGGATAACACAATCACAAATAAAATGAATCTCTTTACAACCAAAGCTCACAACATTCTGAACTTGATTACACAAGATCCAGCTGCAGTTAAATGAAATTCYAACTCTGCAAATGATTTATACAGCTATATACAGCCCTTGTGTTATGACAGCAAGCTAAACCACTCAGTTTAAACAGCAAGTGATTTACAATCCCTTGGAATATGGAACTCAAAACAGGCAACTGTTTCAAAATCAACAAGGCTGCTGTTTCAATATTGAACTCAAAATCCAATATGATGTAAACCTCTTCTGTTGTAAAACCTTGAACCTGTTTAAATGAATTGTCTTCACACCAATGTCCACCTTCTTCTCCCCAGTTGACTATTGGAATTCAAATACTTGAAGAGTTTGTTGTTAGTTCAGAAAGTTGATTCCCATAATCTTGTATAACAAAAAGAACTCAGAAATCTGATTATATGCGATGAAATCAATGATCAAAATCAATAATAAACTCAGAAACAGAAATCAAAAACACATAGCACTATCAAAACTTAATCTTGTAAAGGATATGTGCATAGAGGAACCTGAGTTTGTCCACCTGGTAAATCAGATTGAGAAACTTTGCCACAACAATTAAACCTACCAAGCAGCTGAGAAATTGAAGCAGGCGATTTATGAAATAAACCTATGATCATACAAACCAATCGAGTGTAAGTAATACAAAAACTATGAGAAATGTCAAGCAATGAAGTTCAAATAGCAAAATGTCAACCAAACAAGTCTTAAATCTTGAAACAACTAATTTTGTGTACAATGTCTTCAATCCAGCCAAGAACGAATAAGCTTCGGTCATTAAATTGAACTCAAAACAGATTTTGTAATGTAGACAGTAAGCAAACCTCAAGCTGTGCGATATCTGGGCATTTTAGTGCTATGACAGTAAGCAAACTCTCTAACCCAGTCCTAGAAATCAATATGTGAGGAAGATGAAGTCTACAAGGAACACAGACAAACAAGTGCCAGTTGAGCGATTTAGATGATTTCCTGAGCGATTTAAAGTCTGGATACATCAATGTATAAAATGCCAAGTCCTAAATCGATTGATGAGTGTTAAAGACTTACCTGAGTGATTTAGAAACCCAGATAGATGGATTGAGCGATTTAGAATCCGGATAAAAAATTCTTGAAACTGGCCAAGGAAATGAACGATATAGGTATTCAGTCAATGAGATTGAGCGATATATCCTAAATCGATTAGACCTCTGTTGAGTGATTTAAGCAGAAACTGGCTAAGTCGATGAAGATGTTTTCAATTAAGTTCAATCCAGACGAGGAAGATGAACCTGAGCGATTTACCTATTACACCGGTCAAGGTTTCTGCGATTTACCTCTTATCCATTCAAGCTTTGTGCGAATCCGGACAATTATCCGCTGAAATGTTGTGCGATATAACCTAAATCGCCCAACAATACCTGAATCTGGTCGAGAGTGTGAGAATCCGGACACTTATCCGGTCAAGACTTCTGCGATTTAAATCCTAAATCGATTACACTGTGTGCGATAAACTCTTAATCCGCTCAAGCTCTATGCGGATAACCCAACTAAATCGCTCAAATAGTCGGCGATTAAAACACTAAATTGCTCAAAATAGTGAAGAACTTCCTAGTCTTCTCAAGCTGTCTCCGGTTTTGATTATATTCCGCATGAGTTGTGTCCAATTTAACCACTGAATCGCTTGAAGGAGATGAACCAGATGAGATTTTCTTAAATCGATTGGGCCTTGGTCGATGAAAACTTATCCGGTCAAGATGTATGGTCTAAACCGGATGGGCCTTGGGCCAAAAAAAATGAACAATTAAAGAAATAACACACAAACATAAAAACTTAACAAAAATTTAAAACAAATGGATCAAAAACACTGAATTAAAAAAAACAAGAACACAAAAAAACTAAAAAGCACAAAATCCGATTAAATCTTGATATGTAATGATCAAATCACAAAGTTTTATGAATAACAAATATTCACAATTCAATTCCGAGCATTTTGATCATGATTTAAACACAAAAACACGAGATTTTAAAAAAAATCAGATCAAAACATGATTTATTATCTGATTTCGTGCACTCGTGCTCTGATAGCAATTGTGTGTCCCACTTCAATGATCAATCTTCATTAAGCTTCGTAACAATGGCAGATCTGGATAAATCTTTAAGAGCATTCATATGAGATTTGAGAGAGAAAGTCAAGATCTTCAAATGTGGTCAACTCTGATATTACGTATATGAATTTTCAATAAGCTCTCTTCTAAGATTACAAAGACAACACCCTATTTATAGGGTCAAACTAGTAAACATAGTCAAAGTCAAACCTACCTAAGAAAAGTCAAACACGATGACTTTTACAATTATAGACAATATTTAACTTTCAAGACGAATACAATTTTATACTAATGTTTAGTCCTAGCACTTTATCACACAGTTGGCTGATGCTAAGAAGATTGTGCTTCAGTCCTTCAACATATGCAACGCGTTTGAAAGTTGTTGCACCATTGGTTAATATACCAAAACCTTTGGTATATCCTTTTCCGTTTCCACCAAAGGCTACCGAAGGTCCTCTTTCTTCCTTAGAGTGAGTTAGAAGATATTTATCTCCAGTCATATGTCTTGAACAACCGCTGTCCAGATACCATATGCCTATGACATCTTGTACAGGGAAACAAAATAAGAATGCTATTGGTACCCAACTATTGGGGTCCAGCTTTGTTAGAGGCTTCATCGTCTGATGCTAAAGAACCAACATCAGTAGATGGCATCACCAAACCTGAGGAGGTTTGGGTGGGAAGAGGAACAACTTCTTACACTACCAAGGTAGTTTTAGTGGAAGTCTTCACTGAACCTAAAGATGCTTCAGTGGAAAGAACTACAACGTCTGATGCTGAAGATTTTTTAGTAGGAGTTGTCTTCGCTGAGCCTGAAAAAGAGGCTTCAACGATTTTCTTCACCTTGGTTGCTAGTGCAGCCTTTGTGGATAATTTCACCTTGGTTGATTTCTCAGTTTTGGCTACTTTCTTGCCCTTAGCTGGTGAACCAGCTTTGGCGACAGAAGGACACTTGCTGGCAATATGTGTTTTCTCACCATAGTGTTTACACTTCCTAAAGCTAGAAGTAGCTTTAGGGCCAGGAAGTATCAGACTAGAAGCGGGTCCAGCTCCAAAAATTCCCTTCTCATTGGTTCTAGGAGGAACCTTTGAGGAATTGGAGTCCTTAGGTGAAAAGTTCACCTTGAGCTGTGACTTAGATTTCTGATGGGATTTAGATTTCCTAGTCCCTGAGGAGGAAGAAGCTCTACAAGATGAAGGAATAGACCTAGATCTATTAGACTTGTTAGACTTCTTGGGAAAGAATGTTGTGACAACGGATTTACCTTTGTCATTGCACCCAGAACTCGACGGAGTTCCTTCAAGATGACTCTCAGTAAAAGAGGAGGACTGAGAGGAAGAAGTGTTGGAAATAGGAGAGACGAAGGTACCAAACTTAAGCATGGACCTGTGTTTAACACATTCTTCCTGATCATAGGAGAATCCTTGACTAGTCGTTATCTTGGCAGGGATCTGAGCATTAATGATCTTAGAGGCCTTAATGGAAGCTTTGTACCACCCTTCAATGGTAGCTTTCTCGGCCTTAAGTTCAGCGATGGCTCGCTCACGCTCAGCGACAGCCTTCTCACGTTCAACAGTGATGGCTTGGTTTACAATAACCTGAACTTTAAGATTTTCCTCGATAGAGGTCAGTTCTTTGATCTTAGAATGGCAAATCTTCAATTGCTCTTGAAGATCAACATTAAGCATTTTAGCTTTTGATTTACCATTGAGGGCATTGTAAAGGACAACCATCAACGTATCCAGTGCAGAAAGACTAGAAGAAGAAGAAGGTTCATTCAGGAAACATACCTGATTAGAAGAAGAAGATGGCTCAGAGGAAGTAGACGCATCTAAAGATCCTTCATCTGCATCTATGGCCATCAAGCAGACATAGGCTTTATCCTCCTCATCCGAAGATGATTCATCGAATGACTCAGCCCAGTCATGTTCTTCAGCAATAAGGCCTTTAGCCTTTCGCTGGTTGTTCTTTATCTTCTTGTTCTTCTCCTTCAATTTTGAGTACTTCTCATCTTTTTTTCCTGCAGGAGGAAGGAGCTTTAGAAGGTGGCGTCGCAGTCTTCTTTGATCTGCATTCACCTGCAAAGTGTCCGGGCCGGTGACATTTGTAACAGACAGCTGAAGCCTTGTCTATTCTTTCAGACTTTGGCTTTTCCCTGATGGACAGCTGAGGAGATATGCGGAAGTTCCTCTTACTGGCGAACCTCCTAAAAGACTTAGTCAGGAGTGCCAGGGACTCTTCAAAATCTGTTAAATCAGATTCTGGAATATCCTCAGAGATAGAAGAATCTATCTCTGTGATAACATCGGGAGGAAGAGAAGAAACAAACGGGGTAGAAGAAGTTTCAACTGAAGAAGCTTCAGAGATCAAAGCTAGAGGAGAGCTTTTCATTTCCCTGGATTCTTTTACAAGATTCTTTTTCAGTTGACAAGATTGCTCATGGTTAAGCAGAATCCCGTATAAAGTAGAAAAAAGAAAGAGTGGATATGTCATTTGACATCTTGAGACACATGGAAAAGGTGTCCCAAGACTCAGGAAGGAATTCTAAAAACTTGGTTAAAGTTTTAGAAGAATATTCCATGCCAATAGCCCTTAGATCAATAAGAAGTTAGTTAAATCTCTTACGTACTTCAGATAATGTCTCAGACTTTGCACAGAGAAAGCTTTCATACTGTCTTACTAGATTGATTTTTCTGGTCTCTTGAACCTTTGTGGTTCCTTCATATTGGACACAAAGTCTGTCCCACATGGATTTAGAAGTTCTGAGTTTCATCACTGAGTGATAAATCTCATCAGGAAGAGACATACCTATTATAGACCAAGCACGCGTGTCAATAGCTATTTTCTTCTTGTCCTCATCGCTCCATTGATATGAAAGCTTTGGAATCTGCCGTTCAAGAATCACGACAGTCGTAGCTGTTGCTAGAACAGCCGGAGCAATAGCAAATGAAATATATGGTCCATTTTCTATATAATGTGGAATTTCAGGATCCACACCTTCTAGAAAGAGGGACATCCGGTTCTTCCAGAGACTAAAGTTGTCACGGACAAACCGGGGAGGTTTGGCAGGAGAGCCATTATCTTATATGTGTGTGTGTTTGTAATTTGTAAAGTCATTTGCATGCGGTATAGTTATCTAATAAAGGAGATAAACTAATACTGAAAATAGCTAAACACAAAGAAAGAAAGAAAACACTACTCTGATACCACTTGTTGGTCCCTTGAGGGTCTACAAGAATAGTAAAACAGTTTGTAGAAGGGGGGGATGAATACAAACACAATATTTTCAAATTTAAAATATATATTGATAAAGAAGATCAATACAGATTTTACAAGATTGTTTACAGAAAGATAAGGTGATAAAAACCTATCTAAACAATATTTTGTTGCACACAATGTCTTAGCAAATACAAAGAAAGAACTGCTGAAGAGAAGATCCTTTACTTAAGCTAGAAAATGCTTGAAGTTAGAATTAGGGTTAGAGAGTGAGTTGCGCACACTCTGCATGGAGAAGAAACACTTCTATTTATACCCAGTGGATTAAATGAACATTTAATGCAATATGGTAGGGTTAGAGTGTGTGTCAAGCCTTAAGAGGAAGGCTTGTCATTTGCTATAGTGAATAATATTAAAAACACTATTCATGAGCAGACATCCTTACCTAAAGTTGGTGGACAATAGAGTCGACTAGTCGGCTCCGTACCGTACCAACTTTCATAAGGGTATGGGTTTTGTCCTTTGTGTGCATAAGGACAAGACAACAACAAGCATGCTAAGCAAGCTTCCTTTGATCGCTGAATGCTGGAATGACCCAAAGGTCTCTTCATCATTCGCTGAAGCTTGAGTAGTCTTCACACATATATAGATGGGCTTGTAATCACTGAGTACCGCTTCAGATCACGTACTCGCCAGTCTCTAATCTTTAGTTTCTGTCTTCGACGTTTGTTGAAGGTTCTTTGGTGTGAGTGTTGTCTTCTTGAAGTATTGTTGTCTTTGATAGATTTACAATGCAAGTTCTTCAGCGATCACTGAACATATTCAGTGAAGGTCGCTGAAACTGAAAAGACAGAAACATAAATACAACGTACAAGTGAAAATGGATTATCATCAAATCATTGAGAGAGAGGATCAATAAGGTTGGTTGTTGGTGCTGTGGATGGTTCTTCATCGGTCGATGAGCTCAACTTGATGGGTTCTTGGGAAGTGGCAAGGGGAACATGTGCATTATGTACATCTTCAGAGGGTTGAGCCTCTAGTTCGCTCACTTGGGTTCTGGAAGATGGTTGGTTTTGTGTTTGAGATGAGGGTGGTGGTGCAGCGGATTCCACAAGTTGAGCAGCCGTGGCCTGGTTCTCCACCTCATGAGGTCAAAGAGCTTGATCATCGGGGTCTGGGTCCTCATGGTGTGGCCTTTTGTGCAGGCGGCTGTTGGAGCATGATGCTCTGCTCCTCTTCTTCTTTTTTTCTCCTTCCTGAAGAACACAAGATACGCCTTCAGGACCTGTTGTCTTTGACTGTCCTCCATCGAGTGAAGGAGAGAGGTGGTGTGAGCTTGTTGCTCAGCAAGGCTCTAGGATAGAGCCTTGGTTGGTTGTGCAGTGCGATGAATGAATTTTGCACTTATCTCATTGAAAGATGAGACAAGTGCCTTCGACAGGACCCTTAGGTCGGCCCTGGTGGCAAACTCCATGGGGGTGTGGATGCAGGTGGGGGCATGGAGGTGAAGGTGGATGTAGATGGAGGAACGGGAATGTTGGCGATGCTGTTCCTTACCTCTGTAGTGAAGGAAGAGAAGGTTTGGTCAAAAGATGGGACTGTAGAGGGGGGGTGGGGGAGGAGGTGGTTGGGATATATGGGTTAATATGGTAGCTGGGAGGGAGGTGAGGGTGCTTTGGATGGTGGTCATTTGATTGGAGAGGGAGGCGAGGGTTTCTTCGATTGATGATGTTGGGGGTGGGGTTGGTTGAGGGATTTGGGAGATTATGGTGGATGGAAGGGTGTTGAGGGTTTGGAGGATGTTGTTTATCTAGGTGGTGATGGAGGCTAAGGTCTCATCGGTCGCAGTTGCCTGGGCCGTGAGGGTGGTGATGGAGTTTATCAAAAGTTGGTTTCTTTGGGTGGCAAAGGCGGATGAGGTGTTATGGTGTTGGGTGATAGTTTGTTGCAGCATTTGGAGACGGGTTGTGTTGTCTTGGGTTTGGGTTTCAAGGGTTGCAAGGGACTGTCGAAAGGGGGTTAGATCGATGAATGGAGGGTTTTCGACAGTCCCTTGTTTAATGAGTTTTAGGTCTTCCAAGGACCGCTGAATCGAGTCTACAAAGGCTTGAAACTCAGCCATTGTGACAAGATCAGCCACATGGGTAACCCCTGCAACAACGGATGCTGCAGGTTGAGCCTCAGCTCCAGAGGCTCCCTCAATGCCTTATGAAAAGGTAGGCATTGAAGGACTTCCACCAAGTCCTTGATGGCCCTCTAGTGAGGAGCTATCTCCTGATGTTGCTACATCTTCTTCTTCTACCTCGGCTTCAGAGGTCGGGTAAGAGAAGTAAGTATGTTTCCCTTTTGCTAGATCAAGTATCGAAGGAGTGGGTTGTGCACGAATAGGAGATCGCTCTAAACGATCTTGGGAATCAACAATGACAGAAGCAACACATGCTTCTGGGTGTGTGAAGGGTGGTAGCGAGCCATGAGGCAAATTGGCTCTTATTTCTTCAACGCCTCTCTGTTGGGAGAGGGGCGATTGGTGGTGAGGTTCCTCGGCTTCATCATCTCCAGAGGCTCGAAGAATGGCCTCTAGATGGCTGGCTGTGTGAGGGATTGGACTGGGTTGTCCATGTTCAATACCCCTTTGGCCTTGATCGCTAGGGGTAGTGGTGGTGGTTGCCCTTTGGGTAGTGGGGATGGGAATTGTATGTGAAGGGCCGGGGGATGCACGAGAAGTGTCATCATCATCATCTTCATCATCCGATAAAGATGACTTTTGTGCTCCCTCGTTGGTGTCTGGGACGGTTCTAAGTGCTATGGGTAGCTGCCCTCGGTTCTTGGGACAGCAGAGAGCGTTCATACTTCTGCCTTATCTCAAACGTCTCTGGTATGACGTGTGCATGGAGCGTGAGACTATCCTCTCTGTGGGTAGCCTTGCTTGGAGATCGTTGGTCGATGACCGTTCATCAGAAACTACAGTGTGTATGGTTCATCGGCCGGTAGATTATGTCTCCTCATTGCATCTTTGATGAAGAGAGCGAGGAACCTTGGGAAGAGAACGAAGGTTAGTGGCTCTCTTGCGGCCTTGAGCTTACTCTTCTTGACTACTACTGCATTGATCTCGTTGTAGATGAGGAAAGCGTAGTCCAGTAGTAGGTTGAAGAAGAGGCTATACATAATTGCCATTATGTTAATGTTGCCTTGATCCATCGACCCCAGTTTGCATGTGAGGGCTCTATTCAATATGGAAAAGATAATGTTCACATTGGAGGCAAGAACTACCTCTTGAAGTCAGAGGCGTTGCATAGGTCACGATTCTAACCTAGCATTCTGATGAAGCGAAGGATGTTGGAACTTGTGGGTGGCTCGGCGTAGTGGTCAATGCCGAGTTTTTGGCGAGTTGGGATGCAAAGGACTTTAGAAACCTTTGCCCGGAAGATCTTGATGGAGCAAACCAAGTCGTTTGGGGCATCTATGTCCCCCATGATTCCATGGCGTTGAGGGAAGAATTCACAAGATTGCCAGTATTGGTGGACGTACTTGAGAGGTATGCCATTGTCAGTTAAGGTCAAGGCTGGTTGTAGAATATAGTTGCAAAATTCCATCTAACTGTAAGATTAATACTAATTACGAAGTTTTGGTCATCTAAAAACCCATGTTGTGTTGTTTTTAGTCACAAAAGCTGCAATTTTGTATAATTTTAAAAAGGTTTTCAATTAAGATGGGTTTTTTGAATGAAAAAGATTTTGTCATGGAACCAGAGGAGCTTTGGTTGGTCATGACTCATTGGCTGAGGAACCAGAGGTCTCTGGTTGGGAGTGATGAACAGGTTCATCGATTAAATGTTGGGTTGTATGAATAACAAGCCTTGTTTAGACAAACCAGAGGCTCTGTTTAAACATGGACAACCCATTGTGTAGGACCAGAGGTCTCTGGTTGAATACACATTATTTATTCATCTCTTGTATATAGCATTTTGGTGTCCAGAGGCTCTGGGATGGAAAATGCATATTTATGCAATGAAAAGTTATGATGAATGAAAGACTCCCCCTCAAAATATGCATGGGGATGAGATTGAGTGTAAGACTCCCCCTAGAAACAATAAGGAGGTGGAATTTTGAAGACCAGAGGCTCTGGTCTATACAACCAGAGGCTCTGGTTGTGAATGATGAAGATTAAATGATATGGAATGTGGCTAAGTGTGAGAATGAACATGAAAATGAGTGGGTCTTTGAGACTAGAGGGCTCTAGTTCCAAAGACAACAAATCCAAAGGCTCTAGTCTTTAGAACCAGAGGCTCTGGTTGCAAAAGCGATGAAATATAGATATGAAGTTATGGTTAAGTATATGCAAGATGGTATGAAAAGATGGAGCCTTTGAGAACAGAGGGCTCTGGTTGCAAAGGCGATGCAAAGAAATATGAAAAATTGGTTAAGTGCATGTATGTGGGTGTAGAATGGATGTGCCTTTGAGACCAGAGGGCTCTGGTTTCAAAGACTTTGAATCCAGAGGCTCTGGTCTTTAGAACCAGAGGCTCTGGTTGAGAAAAGAGTACTTAGTGAAAAAGTTCACAAATTATTGGCTTTGGACCAGAGGTCTCTGGTTCCAAAGGGTGATGGAAAATGAAATGGTTACATGCATGAATGACCAAGGAAGTCTAAGTTTGAGACCAAAGAGGCTCTGGTCTCAAAGAATTGGAATCCAGAGGCTCTGGTCTATACAACCAGAGGCTCTAGTTTAGAGGGGAATACTTGGTGAAAAAATACCAAGTATTTGCTTTGGACCAGAGGTCTCTGGTTCCAAAAGCGATGATTTTTTTTGCCAAATATTAATCTAAGTGATTCTAAGTGGCCAGAGGCTCTGGTCTTCACAACTAGAGGCTCTAGTTTAGAGTACTTGGAGTTTATGGCTATTTTACTATGTATCAGTTATAGGCATGACCATGAGATATTGAGGATCTCTGGATTCAAACAAATGATTGCCTCTAAGTGGTGAGATTCAGCATACCCATCTTGCTGAGTAGGAATAAAAATATTTTCTTATCAAGGGATTTTGTGAAAATGTCAGCAAATTGAATCTTAGCGGAACAAAGTACAGCTCTATATTACCTTTTTCAACATTGTCTTTCAGAAAGTGGTACCTTACATCGATGTGCTTGGTCTTGGAATGTTTCACAAGATTTGAAGAGATGGCTATTGCACTCTTGGAGTCACAGAGGATTGGTATCTTTTCATATTGAAAGCCATAGTCCTTAAGCTGAGTCTTCATCTAGAGAACTTGTAAACAACAACTAGCAGCAGCAACATATTCTGCTTCTACTATAGAGGTTGAGACACAATTCTGTTTTCTGGACGTCCAACTTACCAGCTTGTCCCCCAAGAGTTGACAGCTTCCAGACGAATTCTTTCTATCAAGCTTGCAACCTGCAGGATCTGCATCTGTATAGGCTATTAGATCAAAGTCAGAGTTCTTAGGATACTAGAGACCCAATGAAGGAGTTCTCTTAAGGTATCTAAAGATCCTCTTGACTGCAGAGAGATGAGATTCTTTAGGATTGGATTGCATAAAGACATGTAGAAAACATAATATCTGGTCTACTTGCAGTCAGATATAGGAGTGATCCAATCATGCCTCTGTAGGTTGTTACATCCACAGATTTGCCTGATTGTCAGCAAATAACTTAGCTCCTGTAGCCATAGGTGTTCTCATCGATGATGAGTTTGAGAGAGAGTATTTCTTCAAAAGGTCAGTCACATACTTGGACTGATTGATGAAAATTCCTTCTGAAGTTTGTTTTATTTAAAGACCATGGAAGAAACTAAGTTCTCCCATCATACTCATCTCAAATTTGCTTTTCATCAGCTCTGAGAATTTTTCGCAGTGTTTTGCATTTGTAGAACCAAATATGATGTCGTCCACATATATTAGTACAAATAGTATGTTACCTTTATGCTTCTTGCGAAAGAGGGTTGTATCGATTGTACCTTTTTCAAATCCATTGTTGATGAGAAAGGTGGATAGAGTTTCATACTAGGCCCTAGGTGCTTGCTTCAGCCAATAGAGGGCTTTGTACAGAAAGTAGACATACGCTGGATGTTTTGGATCTTCAAACCCTGTTAAACCCCACAACTTATGAAGTAAAAAGTAATGAAAAACAACAAGTGTTGAAGAACCAGAAGACCAATGAAGACATCAAGGCATAAACGACTAAGTCTGTAATTCAACTAGAGGATCGATGGATAGTTCAACCAGAGGACCGATGGACAGTCCAAGGATGCGATGGAAAGAGCATTCTCATCGACCCTCTGGTCATCAACACTTAGAAGATTTTCCAGCACTTCATCCAAGCATGCAATGAAGATTTGAAGATAAGGATTAAATCATCATACCATGAATGACAGCTGGAGATGACAAATCAACAGCTGGAATTCGAGTTTATCATAATATTAATGTTTATCCATATGAAAGATAAACCTTATCCGTTAGATAGAAGATTTGCTAGAAAGTAGCATTAGATAGTTATCTTCTTAATAGCCGATTTGTATAAATAGGTGATCATATCTATTGTAAAAATAAGGCTTTTACGAGTTGTTTTACATTCCCAGATTTATAAAGTAAAACCTTTGAAGCTCAAGACTGTTCATAAATATTCTTATTTTTATTCTCGAGTCTTCATAACTTTTTTCATAAAATCACTATAATTTGGTTATTCATTACTAGATTATTAGTGTTATCGAGATATATGGGATCAACAATTGGTATCAGAGCCTATTGATTGATTTCCCAATCAAAAACGATCATTCAAAAATCTCTCA
>NW_020200729.1:42741-44126 GCF_001531365.2 Cynara cardunculus var. scolymus
GGAAAACTAAAAAGGGCCTCACATAAAACTAAGTCAGAGACCTCCTGCACCAAGCCTTTGGATATGCTTCACATAGACCTCTGTGGGCCAATATCCACTCAAAGCCTCTTTGGAAAGAAGTATATGCTGGTATTGGTCGATGAATACTCCAGATACACTTGGGTTGAATTCGTACAGAAGAAATCAGAAGTTTCAAACCTACTCATTGGAGTGAAGAAAAGGCTACAAGTCCTTCTACAACAAAAGTTGGTAAAGGTTCGTAGCAATAATGGAACTGAATTCAAAAATGCCAAAATTGATGACTATCTCTTCAGTGAAGGCATTACTTAAAACTTTTCATCAGCAAGAACTCCACAACAAAATGGAGTAGTAGAGCGATAAAATCGAACCTTTGTGGAAGCAGCAAGGACCATGCTCGCTTCATCGGAGTTACCAATCACTTTCTAGGCTGAAGCTATTTCCACGGCATGCTTCACCCAAAATCGATCAATCATCAACAAGAGACACCAGAAAACCCCATATGAGCTTATCAACCACAGGAGACCAAACTTCAAATATTTTCATGTCTTTGGGTGCAAATGCATTGTACTCAACGATAGAGAATATCTTGGCAAGTTCGACAAGAAAGCTGATGAGGGAATCTTTCTGGGTTATTCTCAAACCGCCAAAGCCTACAGAGTCTACATCAAAAGGACTAGGATTGTTATTGAAAGCATCAATGTATCCTTCGATGACTCTACCCCAATGACTTCTGGACACAACAGTTCAGAACTCGGACCTCAAAGAAGAGCATCTGATTCATCACTCAGCAAACCCAATGAATCAGAGATAGCTCAATTATTTGAAGACATCTTCGATGAAGAAGTAATTTCTGGACATGAGACTAATGCAAAATCCATCTCCAGAGTCAATGATGAACATGCAGACTCTAATACTCAAGGTACATCTCTCATAGAAGCTCATGTTACTTCATCATCTACTTCTCCTGTGTCTTCAGATCATGATCAAGAACCAGAGTCTAACCCTAGAGATGATCTCGTTGAGGGGGAGCAAACAGTTCCATCAGTCGATGAAGAACTACATCCTGTTGCTTCAGAACGTCAATCAAGCACCAAGTGGACGAAAATTCACCTACATCACCAAATCATTGGTGATCCAACCTCTGGTGTCAAGACGAGATCTGCTACGGCAAATGAATGCCTCTTCATAAACTTTTTGAGCACGATTGAACCAAAAAAGATTTTTGAAGCCCTACAAGACCCAAACTGGATAAACGCAATGCAAGAAGAATTACTTCAGTTTGAACGAAACAAAGTATGGTCTCTTATGCCTCTTCCAAAAAGAAAAACGACAATAGGAACCAAATGGGTCTTCAGAAACAAGAA
>NW_020200729.1:45486-47646 GCF_001531365.2 Cynara cardunculus var. scolymus
CAGAGCCTCTGGCCGCTTAGAATAACTTAGATTAATTTTTGGCAAACATTTCGTCTTTGTAACCAGAGCCCCTCTGGTTCAAAGCAAACACTTGGGATCTCTTAACCAAGTCTTTTTTACCACCCAGAGCTTCTGGTTCGAAAGACCAGAGCCTCTGGTTTCCACCACTGCTTTTTCAAACCAGGGCCTTTGGTTCTAAAGACCAGAGCCTCTAGCTTTAGATACTTTGTAACCAACGCCCCATTGGTCTCAAAGAGTTTTTTTTTCTCACTTCACATCTTCTTACCCATTTTCCTTCATACTCCATTTCATCATCTTTTTAACTAGAGCCTCTGGATTCAAAATCTTTGCAACTAGTCCCCTCTGGTCTCAAAGACAACTCTTTTACCCTTATACATCACATTCATTGCTTTCTAAACCAGAGCCTCTGGTTCTAAAGACCATAGCCTCTGGATTCAATGTCTTTGATACCAATGCATCCATGGTCTCAAAGACTCATCCATCACTTTCACATTACCCACTTTTCAAAAACCACACGCCATGCCTCACAACCAGAGCCTCTGGTTCTATAGACCAGAGCCTCTGGTTCTATAGACCAGAGCCTCTGGCTTTGTTTTCTTTGCACCCATAGCACCTCTGGTCTTAAAAACTTTTCAATCTCAGCTAGGCATATTTCTCTCCCATTCTTTTTCCAAACCAGAGCCTCTGGTTGTATAAACCAGAGCCTCTGTCCCCAAAATTACTCAACTTTTATCTAAGTGAGGGGGAGTTTTTTTTAGATTAATCCTTATGCATCATTTGAGGGGGAGCAAACGTTTTTCACCTTTGTAAACTTGCATTTTCCATCCAGAGCCTCTAGTTCTACTATCCAGAGCCTCTGCCCACATAAAATGCTATATATATATAACACCAGACCTCCTCTGGTTTTATATAATGGATTGCCACACTTCAACAGAGCCTCTGGTTTGTTAACCAAAGACTCTAAAACATGCATATCCAACATCAATTCTTGTCTTCATCGACAATATTACCAGAACTCCTCTGGTTCCCCACCTAATTGATCATGCCTAACCAGAACTCCTCTGGTTCCATGACAAAACATTTTCCACTCAAAACTCATCTTAATTGAAAATTAGTTTCAAGATTATACAAAATTGCAGGTTTTGTGACTAAAAACTATAACATCGGTTTTTAGAAGACCAAAACTTCGTAATTAGTATTAATCCAACAATAAGATTAGATTTTAACTTAAAATTATTTTTGTGAAACGTCTTCATCAAGATATTATTTGGAATAACTCTTCATTTCAAATAATGCATGACGTCATCCTACCACGCGCCTGACACCATACAGGCTGTCCCCCATGAGCCGTTGCAATCTTTCATCTTCCCAAACCACAGCTTGACACGTGTCCAATCCATTAATGACACGTATTATCACAGCGGCTCACGTTCTTCAAATCATATCACCCAAAAGTTAAACCGTGAAAACTTTTCATGATTATTTGTTGGATCTGAAATCAACTTTGGTATTGATCTAACACTCTAAACAAGCTCTAAAACAATTGAAGTGCAGCGGAAGTATTAATAAGAGGAAAACAGAGTGAGTAAGTGATTAGAAATTCTAAACACACCAAGAACACACAGTCTCAATGAAGAAGATGAATGCAAGAAGATTGCTCCAAAGACTTTTCAATTGATTCAATTGAAAATTTTGACGATTACAATACTGGAAGCACCACCAATTACAAAGGTCCTATCCGCTATTTATACTAGTTCCTAACGACCTTAGTGAAAGATTTTGACGCGTGTCTTCATCTGAGTCGTCCAAATAAAGTCGATTATTCCCTAGTCACGTGAAAAGAACATGCGGCTAACAACCTTTGAAAACAGATAGAACAGAAACTTCACAAAAGACCAAATCCGCAGACCCTTTGTGAGCCATCTCAGAGGCTCTATTGTAAAAGACTTGCGTGTTCTTTTTGACAGAGGACCATTTTCCAGAACCTCTGTGAGACACAACAGAGGTTCTGCCACTTTCCACTTGTTAGATCAAACGGCTTCTGTTGCTAGTCCTCTGTTGTCTTCTGTGGAGATAACCTTCTGTCAAGACTTACAATATACTTTTTCTATATTTTTACAAGATAGGAATAATAGAGCT
>NW_020200729.1:48986-50047 GCF_001531365.2 Cynara cardunculus var. scolymus
TCCCCGTAGGCTCTGGAGATTTTTCTTTGGAGAATAGGGCTGCAGCAGAATCCACTATTTTCAGTGGTTTGGCAGAGGTCGATTTCTTTGGCTAATTTAGGCTTTAATACAAATTGTTGGATCTGTGGTGTCCATACAACACTGATCAATCTTCATATCTTCACAACAATAATGGCAGAATCTTGATATATCATTAAGAACATCAAGAACACTATTGAGAGGAAAAGTCAAACATCTAAGCTCAGTCAAACTTCTATTACGTATGGATTTTACGAATGAAGCTCTCTTCTTTTCTTAATTACAAAGACTAACCATATTTATATGGTCAAACGAACTAAAGACAAGTCAAAGTCAAACTTCTCTAAGAAAGTCAAAACGCTGACTTTTACAATTATAGACTATATTTAACTTTCAAGACGAATACAATTAATACTGATTTCTCAGTCCTAATAGGATCTGAATTCAACTTTGGAATTGATCTAACACTCTAAACAAGCTCTAAAACAATTGAAGTGCAGCGGAGGTATTAATAAGAGCAAAACAGAGTGAGTAAGTGATTAGAAAGTCTAAACACACCAAGTACACAGTCTCAATGAAGAAGATGAATGCAAGAAGATTGCTGCAAAGGCTTTTCAATTGATTCAATTGAAAATTTTGACGATTACAATACTAGAAGCACCACCGATTACAAAGGTCCTATCCGCTATTTATACTAGTTCCTAACGACCTTAGTGAAAGATTTTGATGCGTGTCTTCATCTGAGTCGTCCAAATAAAATTGATTATTCCTTAGTCACGTGAAAAGAACATGCGGCTAACAACCTTTGAAAACAGATAGAACAGAAACTTCACAGAATACCAAATCCGCAGACCCTCTGTGAGCCATCTCAGAGGCTCTGCTGTAAAAAACTTGCGTGTTCTTTTTGACAAAGGACCATTTTCCAGAACCTCTGTGAGACACAACAGAGGTTCTGCCACTTTTCACTGGTTAGATCAAACGGCTTCTATTGCTAGTCCTCTGTTGTCTTCTGTGGAGATAACCTTCTGTCAAGACTTACAATA
>NW_020200729.1:51347-57020 GCF_001531365.2 Cynara cardunculus var. scolymus
TCCCCGTAGGCTCTGGAGATTTTTCTTTGGAGAATAGGGCTGCAGCAGAATCCACTATTTTCAGTGGTTTGGCAGAGGTCGATTTCTTTGGCTAAGTTAGGCTCTGATACCAATTGTTGGATCTGTGGTGTCCATATAACACTAATCAATCTTCGTATCTTCACAACAATAATGGCAGAATCTTGATTTATCATTAAGAACATCAAGAACACTATTGAGAGGAAAAGTCAAACATCTAAGCTCAGTCAAACTTCTATTACGTATGGATTTTACGAATGAAGCTTTCTTTTTTTCTTAATTACAAAGACTAACCATATTTATATGGTCAAACTAACTAAAGACAAGTCAAAGTCAAACTTCTATAAGAAAGTCAAACACGCTGACTTTTATAATTATAGAATATATTTAACTTTCAAGACGAATACAATTAATACTGATTTCTCAGTCCTATCAGGATTTGAATTCAACTTTGGTATTGATCTAACACTCTAAACAAGCTCTAAAACAATTGAAGTGCAGCGGAAGTATTAATAAGAGCAAAACAGAGTGAGTAAGTGATTAGAAATTCTAAACACACCAAGAACACACAGTGTCAATGAAAAAGATGAATGCAAGAAGATTGCTCCAAAGGTTTTTCAATTGATTCAATTGAAAATTTTGATGATTACAATACTGGAAGCACCACCGATTACAAAGGTCCTATCCGCTATTTATACTAGTTCCTAACGACCTTAGTGACAAGATTTTGACGCGTGTCTTCATCTGAGTCGTCCAAATAAAGTCGATTATTCCCTAGTCATGTGAAAAGCACATGCGGCTAACAACCTTTGAAAACATATAGAATAGAAATTCACAGAAGACCAAATCCGCAGACCCTCTGTGAGCCATCTCAGAGGCTCTGCTGTAAATGACTTGCGTGTTCTTTTTGACAAAGAACCATTTTCCAGAACCTCTATGAGACACAACAGAGGTTCTGCCACTTTTCACTTGTTAGATCAAACGGCTTCTGTTGCTAGTCCTCTGTTGTCTTCTGTGGAGATAACCTTATGTCAAGACTTACAATATACTTTTACAAGATAGGAATAATGGAGCTAACATTATTATATTTTAATAATCAAGAAAACGTTTCCCTTACCTCCTCCCCACCCTGTTCTCACCTATAAATAACCTTCTTCCACCTTCATCCATTCTTTACGCTCTCAAAACCTGCAACAAAGACTCCGACGAACACAAAACCTGMARCTTCCATAAAAATGGCCTCCTCCTCTGCTTCTCATGAATCCAACAATAACGACAGCCACGTACAGTCAACAGGCGCTGACAGCCGCGCACTCATCTTTTTGCCCATGAAACCAAACAACCACGCCATTGAACTGCGCAACACTCTATTTGACGACCGTTTTGCAATAATCATAGAGTTCTTCAAGAACTTCGTCCTCCTCCCTGCCAGCACACTAGTGAACCCTAGTGTACCATTAAAATACGTGCAACAATACTGGCAAACCTGCGAATTTCATCCAGCCAGTCACGGTATAATGGGGGATATAGATGCCCCAAATGACATGATTTGCTAGCTAAAAATATCACGAGCAAAAGTTTCTAGGGTTTTGTGCATTCCCACCAGACGGGAACTTGGGATCAAGCAATATGACGAACCGCCATCCTCCGACGACATCCTCAGGTTCGTAAACATGCTAGGTTACAATCGTGACCTACAAAATGTCTCAGACTTCAAAAGACAATTCCTCCCGCCAATGTGGAATTTGTTCTTCTCCATCCTCAACCGATCCCTCACCTGCAAGTTAGGTTCCCTAGACCAAGGAAATCTCAACATAATGACAATTATGTATGGGCTTTTCTTTAACCTCAATCTTGACTACGCTTTCCACATTTACAACGAGATTCATGCGGCCGTGATCAAAAAGTGCAAACTTCAAGCTGCAGGAAAGCCACTCTCTGCAGTTCTCTTTCCCCGCTTCCTTGCTCTCTTCAATGGGGATGCGATGGTGAAGCAAGGACTACCTGCTGTGGAGCCCTTTACCCCGGTCTACAAGATGCAAGGACACCGCCCAACCCTTTCGAAGGAAGGATATAGCATCAACCGACCGCTGTCCCAGGCTATGCTCACTGTCATACCATCGACAAGTGAGATACGCCAGACCTATGAACGCTCCATGCTAACCCAAGAACCGAGGGCAGCTACCCCGGAGCACTTAAAGCCATCTCCCCCTCCAAGCGAGGGAGCACAAGCATCATCCTGATCGGATGACGAGGATGATGATGATGATGATGATGATGATGATGCTACTCGTGCTACCCCCGGCCTTACTCATACAATTCCTCAACCCACTTCCCAAAGGGCAACCACATCCACTACCCCTTATCAAAGCAAAAGGGGTATTGAAATAGGACGACCCGGTCCCACCCCAACCCCAGCCAGCCATCCATAGGCCATTCTTCGGGCCTCTGGAGATGAACATGCCGAGGAAACCCATTTACCATCACCCTTCTCTCAACAGAGAGGTGATGAAGAGACAAGAGCCCCTTCGCCTCAGGGCTCGACACAACCAATCACACACACAGAAGCATGTGTTGCTTCTGAAGTTGAACCTATAGATCGTTCAGAGCGATCTTCCATTCGTGCATAACTTCCCTCGGTATTTGATCTACCAAAGGGAACACACATCCACTTCACTTACTCAACCTCTGAAGCTGAGGAAGAGGAAGAGGATGTTACAACATCACGAGATAGCTCTTCTCTCGAAGGCTATCAAGGACATGATGGAAGTCCTTCGAGGCCTACCTTCACACAAGGCTAAGAAGGCACCTCAGGAACAGAGGCATAACCTGCAGCATCTGTTGCTGCAGGGGTTACCCCTTTAGCCGATCTGGTCACAAAGGCAGAGTTCCAAGCCTATGTCGACACAGTGACGCGGTCCTTGGATGACCTTAAACTCATCATACAAGGGATTGTGGACAACCAACCCTCACCCGATACCCCATACCACCACCAATCCCTTGCTATCCTCCAACATCATCTCACCCAAACTGAAACCCAAACCCAAGCCAACACTACCCGCCTACACATGCTTCAACAAACAGTCACCCAACACCACAATACCTCAGCCTCCCTAGCCACCCAAAGAAACCAAGTACTTATCCAATCCCTCGCAACCCTTACAGCTCAGGCAACTGAAGCTGATGAAAACCTTACCTACACCATCACCCAACTACAAACCATCCTTCGCAATCTCCATCAATTACCTGCCTCCATCATATCCCAAATTCCTCAACCCCAACCTCCATCCACTTCATCAGTCGATGAAACCCTCGCAACCCTCACCACCCAAATGGCCACCATACAAACCACCCTCAATCAACTACCCGCCACCATACTTGCCCAAATCCGACAACAAAATCAACCCCCACCTCCCTCTGCAGGCCCATCCTTTGATGAAGCATTCTCCTCATTCACTGTAGAGGTGAGAAACCTTATCACTAACCTTCCTATCCCTCCATATACATCCACCACCTCCTCCATGCCACCACAAGCCTCCTCCTCCACCACCAAGTTCGCAACCAGAGCTGACCTGAGGGCTCTATCCAAGGCGCTAGTCTTATCTTTCAATGAGATTAGTGCCAAATTCGTTCATCGGGCCATCCAACCAACAAGGGTTATCTCCCACAACCTAGCCGATGAACAACGACATACCACCTCTCTCCTTCAATCAATGGAGGCGAGTCAAAGACAAGCCTCTCTCAAGGCGTATCTTACGTCCTTCAGGAAGGCCAAGAAGAAGAGGACCGGAGCCTCCTGCTCGATAAGCCGCCCCTTAAAACACAGATGACATGATGATCCAGACCCCGATGATCAAGGTCTTGGACCTCATGAGGGGGAGAAAGAGGCGGTGGCTACACAACCAACAGAATCTGCTGCACCATAACAACCATCACCACAACAACAACCACCTCCAACCGAACAAAGCCAAGCAAGGGAACCAGAGGCCTTGCCCTCTGATGATGAACAAAATATACAAGTTCCCTTAGCTACAATACCAGACCCCATCGTGTTGAGTTCATCACCGATGAAGAGCCAACCACACCACCAACAGAAACAAACCAAACCTTCACTCCCTCACCCACAATAAACTTACCCTTAACCCCTTCTCCAACACCTCAACCCTTCACCCTTTCCACACAACCAGAACCCACAACAAACCAAACATCACCTCAACAATCACAAACACCTATAGAAACCCATGCACCAGAAACCTCTCAACCACATGAAACTGAACCATCTAAAGAAAAGTCACCCTCTACCCATACACAACCCCAAGTCGAGACACAACCCTTAACCCATCAACCTGTGGTGCATGCAGATACTCCTTCTTCTTCAAGGCAACCTCCACAAGGCCTGGTAGATGAGATAATACAGAACATGGAGTCCATGAGGAGACGTCCTCAACTGCCGCCCAGGGAACCAATCTTGATGGAAAATATCCATCAATACATGTATCAAGATTGCGATGAAAGTTTGTCAACCAATCAACCAATCCTATCGCCTGAGTCTATGAACTTTCTACACCATCGATTCATCAGACAGATACTCAAGAACCTCAAGCTGTCTTTTCGAATGATGGAATAAGGAGAGTTGTGGACTTGAAAATAAAGTCTTTTGCCAACCGAGCTATCAGATACATCGAGTTTACTGTGGAAAGAGCCCGTGCGATCGTTAGCATGTTCAACGAAAACGACCTCATCAATCTCACCCTGTATAACTTGATTGAGTTATACACTTACACAGCTCGAAGGCAGGATCATGGCATAAGGTTTGGAATGGCAAACCGAGCTATAGTAAATACAATCGAAATTTCTTTGAGGCTAGGCATCGAGAGACTATCATGCACTTCTCCAAACAAAGACTTCCACGGCCTACAGGAGATACGATCTGTATTAGTTCTTACTCAACCCGAACTTGGACTTGTTTACAAGAATGAGTTCGGGGTTAAAAAGTTCTTCAGAATGACTGAAGCCTTCAAGTATTCAACATATACACTTGAATGGTTTCAGAAAAATATTAGAGAAAGACTGGGCATAAACCATATGCCAAGGGAAGAGGGGAGTCATCTCATTCACAAGATATCGACGGTCATTGCATATCGAAGACTACTCTTGTGCTTCAAAGAGATATACTCAGGTAGCTCGTGATGAGTTAAAACTTTTGCTTATTTTTCCTTGATGTATTTTGTTTCCAATATTGTAAAGAAATTTCATCATCCAATGAAAATTTGGAGGTTGATGTTTTTCTACTAGATTACTGTATGTTCTTCACATATGTGTCTAGATTAGACTATGTTTATTATTTCATTACTTAGGGGGAGATTGTTAAACCCCACAACTCATGATGTAAAAAGTAATGAAAAACAACAAGTGATGAAGAACCAGAAGACCAATGAAGACATCAAGGCAGAAAACGACTAAGTCTGGAATTCAACCATAGAATCGATGGATAGTTCAACCAGAGGACCGATGGACAGTCCAAGGATGCGATGGAAAGAGCATTCTCATYGAYYCTCTGGTCATCAACACTTAGAAGATTTTCCAGCACTTCATCCAAGCATGCAATGAAGATTTGAAGATAAGGATGAAATCATCATACCATGAATGACAGCT